>NC_141077.1:24840504-25143004 GCF_041138505.1 Cibotium barometz
CCATCACTTCTCCGGCCTCATGGCGATGACAATTGTTGCTTCTCTAGTGGCTGCCCTACCCCCAAAGTCGCCTTGCGGCCAGCCCCATATCATGGGGAGCTAGTGGATTATGGTTTCCTCAGGTGTCTTCTGGTGGATGTGAGCAAGTTCTCGAAGAGAGTGGCCTTGCTCTGAGTCTGTGTGACGTTCCGCCACCTCCCCACAATGGCTCAATAGTCTTCTCCTTCCCCCTCAATGTCACCCTTGACTAAGTGGGACCGACAGTCCGTGGGTAAAATGCATGGACTGAACCTTTCATGCATTGATAGATTCTATGTGGATGAGTGGGCTTGAAGTCGTGGGGCGCATGATTGGTATTATTGCTGGCTGATGTGAGGGAGCTTTGTAAGAGAACACACACAGAGACACACAAAGTCGAGCTCAAAGAGAAACATGAGAGTGAGACATGCTCGAAAAATGTACTTGATGATGAAAGTACAAAGTACTAAGAACTAAATACTCTAAGGCTCAATGCCCAACACACAAAAACCTCTGTCCAGCCAGAGTAAAAAGTACCCATGGGTAGAGGGGTTCACACCAGGACTTCCCGGAGACGAAATGGCTAACAAACTCCCCTGCACAGTGAATGGTGTGAACGTGTATAAGGTGTAGCAGACTCCCTGGTAGAGGTAATAAGTTTGAAGCTTTGCCAAAAGCTTCAAACTTCTCTCTCGCAAAAAGACTTGATAAACCCATCTCCCACATTGGCCTGTGTAGGCACGTTAAGTCAAGGCTATCTCTTCTCCATAGAACCTCTCCCTGCCATAATGATAATGCACCTCAATGCGCTTTGTTCACGCATGAAAAACTAGATTCCACGCCCCTGCCAATGCACTCTGGCTGTCAGTGAAAATGGTGGTAGAAGACGACTGTCTAATACCAAGATTTGCCAATACACGGCGTTGCCACACATTCCACAATAGCTGTGAATGATGCCCTGTACTTAGCCTCACAACTAGAAGTGGCCACTGTCGACTGCTTCTTGCTGAGCCATGAAATGCATGAACTTCCAAGAAGGAAATAGTTAGTGTCCTAACATCATGCCTAGTCACTACATTATAGGCGGTCAAGTATAAAGAAGACACATTGCCATAAAACAATGCAAAGTCATGAGTTCCTTTAAGATAATGAAAGACACGCTTTACTGCTTGCCATTGCCTAGTGCCAAGGCAATGCATAAATCTGCTCAACTGTGACACTACATACATAATATCTAGACGAGTAGAGCATAGGTAAATAAAGTATCCCACGGCCTGCTGATAGGCGGCAACATCAAATGGCTTCGAAGAGTCCTCAAGTGATAGTCGTAAGCCTGGTCCCATAGGAGTAGAAACACGTTTGCAATCTGTCATTTGGAACCTTTCTAAGAGCTGCTCAATGTATCTTCTCTGAGATAGCATGATGCCCCCCTCAACTGGTATAAATTGAATACCCAAATAGTAATGCAAACGCCCCATGTCTGTAACATCAAATGCATGCTGGAATTCAGCTATGAAAGCCGAAATTTTCCCCTCATTAGGGCCAATCACTAGCAAATCATCCACATAAAGATTCAGGATTATGAAATCACCCCCTTGTTTTCGAACACAGAGCGTACTCTCATTAGGACTATTCTGAAAAAAATGAGAGAGTACGCATGAATCTTTTGATACCAAGCACAAGGAGCCTGTTTAAGGCCATAGAGTGCTTGACACAATCTGCATACTTTATGCTCTGCACCTTTCTGAACAAAGCCAAGAGGCTGTGATACATAAACTTCTTCTTGCTAATCACCATTCAGAAAAACAATTTTGACATCCAAATGATGCACATTCCAACCTTTATGCGCAGCCAATGCAACAATAGTACGTGTGGTAGTCATACACGAAGTAGGCGCAAAAGTCTCAGTCATAGTCAACGCCCTCTCGTTGGACAATACTCTTTGGCGATTAAATGAGCCTTATAGCGACCAATCAAGTCATCAGGCTTGCGTTTCGATTTATACACCCACTTTGTGCTGATAGCACGCTTGCCTCCAGGCAAGTCACATAGCTTCCATGTAGCATTCTTTTCAATGGAGGCCAACTTTGAACGCATGGCTGTAACCCAATTATCATTCTCCAATGCATCGAAATGAGAAAGTCGCTCCTCACTACATGCGGTAGCAATAAGAGATGTGTCAACCATAGTCACAAGAAACGTTTCGAGGTTTTGAAGATTTTTTTCGAAAGGTTTCGTCCATCACTAAAAAAACTGGAGGTTTTTTGAATATATATATATATATATGTATGTATGTATGTATGTATGTATGTATGTATATATGTATGTATATGTATGTGTATATATGTATATGTGTATGTGTATGTGTATGTGTATGTGTATGTGTGGTTGGGGTGCGCGCTGGTGGCCGAAGACCTGCTCGCCTGCTCTGTCGACTTGCTCGCCTGCTCCCTCGACCTGCTCGCTCCTTTTGGGTGAGCACGTGTGGTGAGGTGCTTGTCCCAGGACTGTATCGGCCCTGTAGCCTATACTGTGTTGGCCTTGCAGTAATCTACGTGACCTTCTGAGGGTACCTAGATGCTCTTTTTTCTCATCGCCAATCTGCTCTTTTTCATCTCTTCCACGACCTGTGTGCGTGTATAGGAGTGTGTGTGTGTGTGTGCGCGTGTGTGTCTGTGCCTCGCTACAGGTCTGTTTTTTCCCTTCTGTATAAGTCGCTTCAGGTCTCTGTTTTTCCTCTCCTTGTAAGACTGCATTCCAATAGTGCTGTCCCCCCTTTTTTTCCTGATCTGTGTCTTCCTGCTGAATCGAATAGTCCCGATGGCAGAATCAAGCAAGTATTATGTCAAGAGAGCTCTTTCTCCTGAACCTAAAAGACAATCAAGGGAATCTCTGCCCCCCATAGCTCCTTCATCTGAAGATGCTTCCTATGTGTTTGACATGTTGAATGAGGATTTTCAACAAAGTAGAAGAGAATGGATACTACCTGCTCTGGAACTCACTTACAAGATGAAGTTGCCTTCTCTTGTGCATCCTCTGAAGAAGCTCTCTCAAACTGCAGTCATCATCTTTTTTCCAGGTAAAATACCCTCGGCTAATGATGTGGGACAATGGGTGAATTCTCTCCTAGGTGGATGCTATGTAGAAGGAGTCTATTTTGCCTCCAGAGAATTTTATGAAGTTCATCTCTTGGATGCATTGACAAAACAAAAGATGCTGGAAATGTCCCCTTTATTTTTTGGTCGTCAAATGGTGCACATCATGCCCTGGTCTCCTAATAAGGATTATCAGAATCTCATCAAACATCACTGCCCTGTATGGGTTGAAGTCGTTGATTTCCCAGATTACATGAGAACAGAGCTTCCAGGCTTAGCGATGACATTGGGACAAGTGATTTGTCCGCCTCGTCCCACAGGTAACAAAAATCGTTTTTGCATCTTATGGGATACTGATAGACCAACCCCCTCTTCTATTGCAGTTGAGATTGAGGGTGTTAATTTGGGAAAGAAATATTTCACTTTGAAATGGGGCATTTTTGCTGGAGCTTGTTTCTCTTGTCACAAGTTCGGGCATCTAGCTTCGGAGTGTCCCTCAATCCTTCATCCGCCTCCTCCAGCTGCCATTCCTCCGCCATCTAATAAAGGAGGTCAAAAGACTTATGTGGAAAAGATTGAAGCTAAAGGAGCAAAGCCTTCACTTCCTACAGGGAACCAAGCCAATTTAGCCCAAAATAAGGATAAAGGAAAAAGCAAGCTAGTGGAAAATAATTCATCTTCTCACGAGGGTTGGCAGAATGCAAAGAAGACGGTGCCTCTAAAACAAAGACCTCTCCAATCTCGCAATTGGGATGCTTCTGCTCCATCTCCTGGTCAACCTTCTACCTCTTCGGACAGCCCCATCTCAAAAGCATGGGTCAATGCAGTTAAGAAGGGTATTCCACTTTGTGAAGAAGATGATTTAGTCAAGGAATTGGATTTTGAGGGTCAGCAAGACCCTGTGGCAACGGTAGAGGCTTGATGCCTCCCTTTCTCTTTGAGGACTGCTCATCTCTTGTACATATTTTCATGTGTACTTCTCTTAAATGTTTCTCTTATAATATACAGGGCCTCTGCAATCAGCACAAATGGAGACTCCTATGGCATTATATAAACAATACTCATCCTGATGTTGTGTGTCTGCAAGAGCATAATCAGCATTCTTTTGCTGGCCAGCATGGGTTCTTTTCAGGCTATGATATATTTTATGCAGGATCTGGACAATTCTCTGGGCTGTGCATTTTAGCCAGACATGATCTGCAGCCCTGTGTAGCATTTAATGATCCTTGTGACCGATGGATGATTATCCAATGCATGATCAATGGAGAGATTTTTGAATTAGGCTCCTTGTATGCCTCTCAAATTTCAGCTTCCAGAGCTCAAATGTGGGACTCCATCAACCAATATCCTTGGCTATCAAATGCTCTACTTTGTGGTGATTTTAATAATTCCCCTCACTGGAAGGACAATACCACACATAAATCCCATATGATTCCCTCTGAAATCCAGCGATGGGAACATATGACTTTTTCTCTTCATACTGCAGATTTGTGGACAGCAACTCACCCTTCGGTTTTGGGATTCACATATCATCATAATGCTTTTACAGAATATTGGGCCAGGCTTGATAGATGGTATCTTATTCATGCTCAGCAATATGATGATTATACATGTCAAATGTGGACTGATTAGTCTCAACAACTATCTGATCATACTCCACTTTGGCTCAACCTTTCTTTTGGTATGCCTCTGGACGACATTCAGCTCTCTTTAGTCAGACACTTGCAGGTTAATCAATTATATCTTTCTCATGAAAAATTTCAGCAAATGATCAGATTGGCTTGTAAGCCATTGTTAGCTCATGCTCAGGAGGATCTGGATTTTGCTTGGAACTCCTTTGTACATCGTATTCAAAATGTCATTAAGGAATATGGAAGATGGTTCATGGCAGAAACCAGACAGCATATCCAGTGGCCAAAATTATACAAGCAGTCCTTGGTACAGATTAGCCATCAAAGGTCTCTTTCTGCTTCTGAACAGAATTCATTGTCTTGTGCTTCTTCCAAAATTGATGCTAATGATAAACGCAAGCTTTCCAAATGGCAGACAAGGGCTAGAGTTAAACCTATGCTAGATAAGGGCTGCTCCTCGAAATCTTTCTTTCGAAATTTACACACATACAGCCAAAGTCAATCTATCATGAGAATCAGGGAATCGGATGGTCTTTGGACCCAGACTTTATCTCAGTTAGAAAAACAATGTCTGGATCATTTTCGGCTTCTTTTTTCTCTACCATCTTCTTCTACATCTCAGGTTGCATTGGCTCGGAGCAGATTTATTGAGCTTGTTTCTCCTATTGTTTCTTTGCAAAAAGCTTCAATGCTGGAAATGTCCTTTTCAGATACAGAATTGGATGAAGCCCTCAAGCATTTGGGTAAACATAAATCCCCAGGTTGGGATGGTTTGACAGTTGAATTTTTTGTAGCCTTCTGGGCTGAATTGAAGAGTCCAATCTTGAAGCTCGTTAATGTAGCCTGGCAGCATCAACATCTTCCCTCAGCTTGGAAGCATGGTCTGGTTAAGCTTCTGCCCAAAAAACCTCTGTGTGAAACAATGGATGATTGGAGGCCTATCACTTTGATGCCTCTTATATATAAACTTATTGCTAAAATGTTGGTACACCGGATAAAGGATATCCTTCATGATGGACTTCATCCCAGGCAATATGGTTTTGTTCCAAGAAGGCATATACATGATAATATCTCCAATACTCTCATTGCAATGGAATATGCAAAATACTCTGCTCAAGATGTCTTGGTCATGCAGGTGGATGTGGCAAAGGCATTTGATACGGTGCAGTGGGATTATGTTTCTCAAATCATGTCTAAACTTGGTTTTGGGCCGAAGCTAGTTAATGCCATATATTGGCTTTACTCAGATTCCACTGCTCAATGCTTTATAGGGAAACATTTGTCTGAGTCTTGGACTCTAGAACGATCGGTTCGACAGGGATGCCCTCTCAGTGCTCTGTTCTATGCTATTGCTTCGCATCCTTTGCTTCTTTACATGGATCATCTGGTTGATACTAGACAGTTAGAGGGGCTTCAGATTTCTGGTTCACGGCCTTTCATTGCACAGGCTTATGCAGATGATTCATTCTTCATGCCAAAGAATAGTCCTTTGGAGCTTCGTCTATTGATGGATACTCTTTCGGATTTTGGGTTGGCAGCTGGTTTAAAAATTTAATTTTCAGAAATCAAAACTCTTACCTCTCAAGCATTGTGACTGGCATGCTATTCTGTGGCCCGGCCAGATTATTTATCCGGAAAGCATAGTAAGACACTTGGGCTATCCCATTGGCTGGAAAATCAGAAATAAGCAACAAATATCTTGGGTGCTAAACAAAATTAAGGACAAATTAGAATATCGGAAGATCTCCACTTGGCCATTACATGTACAGCTTCGAATTGTTCAGTCCATTGTTCTGGCTTATGTCCAATTCTACCTTCCTCTCTTACATTGGTCATCTCGAGATCTTTCTTCTTTTATGTCTCAAGCCATGGAGATTTTTTGGAAAACTAAGCTTCATAAAAAAGCTTTAAGGTTGCTCAAAATGGACCTGCTTTGCTCGCCAAAAATGCATGGTGGTTTGAATATTATAAACATCAAATTTCATGTGCTGGCAAGAAAGATCACTATGCTCAAAACCTTTTTTCAACAAGAACAGCCTTGGTCTATCATGTTGGCAATTCTGTGTGGTCGGATGCACACAAATGCTTATGGTCGCTGGTTGGTTGATCCATCGGAAGTAGTGCTTGGCAAATTTCAAGGTAAAATCCCTGGTTGTCCATTTTCTACTTCCTTGATTCAGGATTGGAAGAAAGTGCTCTCTCGCATCAAATGGTCTCCCCATCCTGCTTCTATAGCTTCCTGGCTTCGAATGGAAAGCATTCATTGGAGTGCAGTTTTTTACTCTCCCCTTGCTGTACAACAACCAATCAGAGCTTACAATCTTATGAAATTGGGCATCCGGTTCATTGATGACGTAGTGGATACTACAGGGCAAATTCTTTCTTTTCCGGCAGCATGCCAACAATACAATCTTGGGATGCATCATAGATCTATATGGAAAGCTATTGCAGATCTCTTACACCCTTTCATTCCGATTCCAACATTGGATGTAAGAGACAGGCTTCAAGATTGGCATCTTCAGTCTTCAGGCTCAAGATTATCCTCTCAATCTTTGCATCTATTGACTTCTATACAGGCTTATCGATTGATATTACCTCCTCCATGGATTGCTCAGCATGCTAATTCTCTTTGGCATCTGGATAAGTCTTTAGCTTGGTGGAAAGCAAAACTGACATTGATATGGAAGTTGAAAATGCCATTGAAACAGAGACTCTTTCTCTGGAGATGCATTGTTGGTATTTTTCCAGTGGGAGTGAAATTGGCTCAAAGAAGGATTGCCTCTCCTATTTGTCCAAGATGTCATCATACTACTGAGAGTGTTGCGCATTTATTGTGGTCTTGTTCATATTCCAGAATCCTTCTGGACAAGATCTCCTATTTTTTATCTCTCAGATTTCCTGCACGCAGGTTCTACAAGTTTTTCTGGATGTTTGGCACCTTATCAGCTTCTTTGTCACAGTATTCTCTTTTCTTCCATTGGATCAGATACTGGGCCTTATGGACCCTCTGGCTACAGCGAAATCATACATATCTGAATTCACCCCTTCAGCACCCTTATGAGTTCTTCCGAGCCTCGTTGCGGCAGTCCTTATATGATGCCGTGCATGAGGGAGATTTGGATGTTTCTTGTGTTCAGCTTTTCTTTTACTGTTTCTCATGGATAGGGCATAGGCTCTTTTCTTGAGCACTGCCCTGCTCTTGCATAGAACTTTTTTACTGCTGTTTTTAAGTTCTAGGGTTTAGACATCCTCCTGGTGTCAAACCCTTATGTACATTTATGATATAATGCAATTTCAACTAGTTTTACAAAAGAAAAAAAGTATGTGTATGCATATGTAATCACCCCCATCCTCAAAGCTGGATATCCACTAGATCCTAATAATTACAGGACGATCATGATTGGCCACACATTGGCCAAACTCTATGTATCAGTGCTAGAGGCGGAGCTCACTTCATTTGCAAAGAGCGAGGGATGCGGAGCCTCAGGACAGGCTAGCTTTCGGAGGAGCTACCCTACCCTTGACCACATCTTCACCCTCCGTGCCATCATCGAGGAGGGTAGAGCACGACATTAGAGGATTTACTGCTACTTTGTGGATTTCCGCAAAGCTTTTGATACTGTACCTCGAGCCCGCTGCCTCAACCATCTACAGGCGACAGGAATCCCATCTGACATGGTTTGGAGCATCATCGCCCTCTATGAGTCCGTCATCGGATAGGTGAGAGCCCCAGGAGGTACATCACAGGAGATTTCCAGCAATATTGGGGTGAAACAACTACCCTATATTACCCACTATTTTCAGCCTCTGCATTGATGAGATCTCGAGCTTCATTGACGGATTAGGCAAGGCTGGTCCCACACTGGCAGGCATATTGATCCCCATACTACTTTATGCAGATGACATCGTCCTCCTCTCAAACTTAGCCGAGATGCTTCAGAGACAATTGGATGCCTTATAGGACTTTTGCACTCAGCGGGATCTCTCTGTTAGCCTTGGTAAAACCAAGGTGATGGTCTTCAATACCTCTCGTCCCTTCACATCCAGATTGAGCCTCACATATAGAGGGGATCTTGTGGAGATTGTCTCATCCTATGTCTACCTTGACGTCACTTTCAGTGGCCCACGCTTCACCATGCTTCCCGCATCACATGCCAGAGTGACATGGAGTTGTGCAGCTTTGAGCTTACTTCAACGGCAATGCTTCCAGGCACATTTCCACGAGCCCTAGATGAAGGGCTGGCTTTTTGACACCCTCGTCACACCAGCCTTGATGAATGGAGCAGCTTTCTGGGGACCAGATTTATCCGATGAGGATTAGCAACGAGTTGAGAGGTTCCAGGTCATGATGTTCTCTCGTATGATCCACAATGAACCATCAGTCCCACACCAGATTATCAAGGTAGAGTTTGCTGCAATCCGATGGTAGTGGATGCACTCTTCCAGACAATCACATACCTCCATCGCATCAGTCACATGGACCCCCACAGGTACCCGAGGCTTGCCTTGGAGTCCTCAAGACAGCTAGCACTTGAGGGCCACTCTAGAGTATGGTATGCACTAGTTTCCACTTGGTTCTCAGTATATGCGCTCCGCATGGACCGCCTACCCCCCCTTCAGTACAGTTTGGAATCCCCTTTTCTCCAGCTCTCTCACGAGGATACCAACCGGGTTATCCGCTTAGATCTTCTCAACCTCTACACCCATTGCACATGGATCACACCTTCGGAGCTCCCCACGAAGATGCACTTTTACAAAGATCACTTCCTCACACTCATTGAGGATGGATTCATCCAACAGCCGGGCTACTTGAGTGTTCACATATCCCATGCCATGCGGATTGCGATTGGCCAGATACGGGTTTCATCCCACCGCCTCAAAGTGGAGACAAGTAGAGCTGAGCACATCTTCAGAGCCGGGAAGCTCATACAGAGACCCAGAGAGGAGAGGATATGCCGATTATGCTACACAAAGGTTGAGACGGAGGAGCATTACATATGCCGTTGCCCAATATACTATGAGATCCGCGGGAGGTTTCACTATCTATTTCGCGAGGGATTGGGTCCACTCTCCAGGACCAACGTTGCCTAGGCCTCTTCCTGCTTTAGCTCCGCAGACACAGGGACACCTTCTTGAGAGAGCTTCGGCCCCAGCCACCACGCACCCTCCCTCGCCAGCCAACCATCACCAATTTCTTCCTAACCCAGGAGATGGAGAACACCGATATAGTGGATCTTGTGGACCCTCCACGAGCTACCGGACCTACCTCGCGAGAGAGGAGTTACCTCGGACCGAGCATCCGCACTCCACCGTGCCTAATGCCCCCGGCCCCCCCCCCTCGGCCACATTCACCTCATCAGCTCCAGATCCAGGACATGCTCCACCGCCATCGAGCTACCTTTCCATGCGACATTGCTGAGGGAAACCTCTCGGCCATATTCATTAGCACCATGCTTGATATTTTGGAGAGTGGTATACCATCTACTCGGAGCTAATGCTGCTCTCATGTTTCTATGTTTAGTATTTCCATGATGAGTTTCCTTGGACAGTTTGTATCACCCAAGTGAGATAGCTATGTTTATGTTTTCTTTCTGTTTTATTTTCCATTCCATGATGATGGACATTATTGTATCACTTTGGTCTCATAGGCCCATTGGGTCTTTAGTAGACGCTTAATACATCTTTCTTTCTCTCTCTCTTGGAAGGACGCGCAGGACTACAGGACAGGAGGCACAGGACTGAACAAGGCTTTCTCACGCTCTCTCTTCGCGAACAGGTGGAGTTGCAGAGGCTGACAGCCGAGTTTGTTTCTCTCTCTTTCTCCCTTCGCTAGCAGGTGGAGGATGACGATGAAGGTTATGGAGACTCTGAAAGCATGCACACGATCATCCCTTCACGGGCAAGCAAAGTGAAGGATTGTTCGGGAGTGTTTCTCTTGGTCCTTTGTGAGAGAAAGGATTCGCAGCTCAAGAGGGCAGAAACAAGGCAACTCGGGAGACAATTCTAGAAGAGTTCGTGGGTTGTTTTATGGCTGCGTTTTTGGCTGTGCGCATAGGCCAATTGGCTGCGTTTTCAGGGCCTCGTGGATGTACCTTCTTGGCAGATTAGAGGTGCAAAACAATGTGGTGTTTTGAGCACAGGGCTGTGTGAAACCTCTATGCTGAGAGAACCAAAGGACTGGCAGTTTGAACATGCATATGTTTCAGCCATGTATGGTGGTTGTATTCAGCTGAACTCTTTTTTTACGTAATTAAAGAAATACCGGAAGGGGCACCAAGGTCTAGGGCCAATCGGTGTTCATGTGTTATTTGCAGGAGCACTCTAGCTTCCTCTTTGTTTGCTTTCTTTGCTGATTTACAGCCGTGTTAGTGCGACAATTAGTCTATTGCACTTTGGTTTTTACTGAAGGCCGGTTTCAAGAGCCATCACCGTTGATTTTTTCCGATCTCTCCTCACGGGTGATGGGCACAAGCGAGAGGGTTTGGCGCATATGAGAGAGTTGGTTCCCTTTGCTCTTCGGTCCTCCTTATTGACTACCTTCACCATAGAGGGGCTAGCGGAGGCATTGACGGCTCTTCTTAGGGGCAAATGCGTGAGGGCAACGGGCTTCCAGTTTCCTTCTTTCTTCGCCACCACTGGGACCTCATGGAAGGCGACCTTCAAGTAGCCTTCAAAGAGATTATGACCACAGGAAGATGACCGCTTAGCTCCCTGAACCTTGGCCTGCGCCCCTCCGCCTCTATGCCTATTTCGCCTCCCATCCTTCCTCCACCACTGTTCGCCCCTACCTCTACCCGCCCTCCTTCCTCCCGTTGTTGTCTCCTGTTTGCGCTGATTCGCCTCCCCTCCTTCCTCCGCCGCATCCCTTTGCACAACCCTTGTTGTGTTGCCTCTCCCCGCCTCCCCTCCTTCCTCCGCCTCATCCCTCTGCGCAGCCCTTCCTCCGCCAAACTTCGCCTGTGTGTCCAGCCATCTTTCCCTCCCCTTGCTTCCCTTTCCTTTTTGCTTTTCCCTTTTCCACCCTCCCTTCCTTTCCTCCGCCTCCTTACCTGCCTCTTCCCCTTGGTTCGGATTGCTCCTCATCCGGGTTCAAGTCGGCCTTTTTCTTCGATTAGCATCATGGCTAATCGTTCTCCCTTGGCCAGGCGAACCATTGTTTTTTCCGAAGCCGAGCTCGCGGTCCTTTTTGCCAAAATCAAGAAAGACTCCAAAACAACCCTCATTGCCAGAATCTTTGGATCTCACTCTTCCGGTCTCCAGGCTCGGGATTGGGTCCTGGCGGCTCTGCCTTCCGACCTCACTCCACACTTTCAAGATGTCAGGTTGCTTGCAAAAAGTTTCTTCCAATTGGATTTTGATTCTGAGGACGCTGCCTCAGTGGTTTTGAAGGGCAGCCCTTTGCCATTGGGCCCGAGGAATGTTTTTTTTCTTCCCTACTCCAGCTATTTTGACCCTATTGAGGAAGACCGGAACCGTTTCCCGATTACTCTCAGATTCCCAAGTCTTCCTCACGCATATTGGCCTGTGCTAGAGGCCATCGGGTCCGCCTTTGGGCTGGTTCTTCGAGTGCCCCCCCTCCACGCCTTGCCAACATCTTCTGCCTAGGTGGTCACTGCCTCGGCGGATGCTATCCCTAGGGTCATGGTTCTTACCGTGACAGTGAGCTCTTTGAGGACTATGTTTTGCTTCCGGGCCCTTGTGGTCCTTTAAAGCAACATATGGAGATTGCAGGTAAACCCGATCACTGCCGGGTCTGTCACCAAGAGGGTCACTTTGCTCGAGATTGCCCTCCGGCTCGGGGTCGCAGGAGGCCTCGCAAGCGTGCTTCTCAGGCACAACCTCCTTGGATTCTTCCCGTCCTACAGTCCGCCAGGTGTGGCGAGCTATCTCATGCCCGCCCCCCTAGGTGCGATTGATGGGAAGACCTCCTCGGATCTTGTACCTCATATCGATGATGTTTCTGGGCAGAGGGATGTATCAGCTCATGCATCTTTGCAGGGAGATGATATATCAGATTAGGATGATTTTGTTGAGTCCTCTTTACTTGGAGGGGGCGATATGCAAGATGTTCAGCGCAGTGGGGATTATGTATTGCAGGATTTTTAGCATGATGCCATTGCCCTTGATGCCCCACAAGGCGCACACGTTTCTCGTACATATGCAGGTACTGTGTAGGGCCTTGGACAAGGGCATGTCAGTGGTCTTTGCCCCGTGGAATATCTCGTCCTCCAGCACTATGAGAGGCATCCTCAGGCTGCCCATCGTCTTCTTAGATCGGGGGTCAAACCCTCTTCTCTTCCATGAGAATCGTCTCATGGAATCTTCAGGACCTTGGAGGGCTTCCCACCCGTGGTAGGAAGCGCCTTCTAAAGGACCAACTTCACCCTGTTGTTCCAGGAACACAAATTGGATAGAACTCAGTGTGGCAAAACTAGTAAGATGCTTTCTGGCCACATCTTCTAGTCCTAGGCTGTTGGGACTAGAGGGGGTGTTTGCATTTCAGTAGCAGCATCTGTTATGCCTCATGTTTTTGGGCACGGTGTTATCATCCCTACTAGAGCGCAGTGGATCTTGATCATGCATGAGGGTCAAAAATTGGGAATCTTGAATATCTATGCACCTAACGTCAGAGGTGAAAGGGTGGCCTTTTGGGACACCATTACAAATGTCATTCCCCAGGTTGATCATTGGATAGTAGGAGGAGACTTCAATATGGTTGAGCAACCTTCTGACAAGAAGGGTGGACGCGAAGGGGGTTTACACCCTTTGAAGCAAACCTCATGGGAGAGGTTCACAATTTCTTTCTTTGGCAGGGATTGTTGGACTGAGGATGACTTCCGAAGAAGGCAAAACTCCTTATCTTTCTCTTGGCATAACCGTAGGAGCGGGGATGAGAGCAGCTTTGCACGTCTGGACATATTTTACGTGGATGATTGGTCCCTGGACAGAGGAGGCACCATTGCTATTATACCTGGCACCACCAAATCTGATCATTGTTCCATCGTTTTGTGTCTCAGGGAGCCTGGGGCTCGCTTGGCCTCTCCCCATGTCCGTATCCCTAACTCTCTTTATCTAGATGCTAACATCTCCCTTGAGATCAAAGAGATATGGAGATCTTGTGACGGTCCTGATTCTCGTCATAATATTGCGCTCGCTCTTGAGAGGACCAGCCATCATTATCATAGCGCTGCCTTGTCCAAGAAGAAGGAGGCTCTCGACAAGGAGAGAGCTACTCAGAGGGAACATGAAAAGCATTCACATGCGTCTTGGATTACAGACCTCTTGACCACAGTTAGAGCAGAGCTGCAGTTGGCCATGGACAGGAGGGCTGAGTTCGCGTTTCATGCGAACGAGGCTTTTTGGACTCAGATGGGTGGCAAATGCAACAAAGAGTTTTTTTTCAGCACACAAGCCTTCCCATAGCAAGGATTCTATGAGGTACTTGCAGGATTCACAGGGTGAGGTTCAAATTGAGCCTGATAAGGTAAGGGGTATTGCTTCAGATTTTTATCGGTCTTTGTTGACTGCAGAGGTGCCCTCTTCTCCGAGAGATGTGGCACGGCAAAAAGTTTGGGAGTGCATGCCCAGGCTCATTACAGATGCTAAGTGTTCTTCCCTGGATGCCCCTTTCTCGAAGGATGAATTTCTTCACGCATTGCATGCTCTTTCCAGTGGTTCATGCGCCTATCCACTCAGGGGCCTTTTCAATAGTTCCTAGCTGATAGTACCCGGAAATATATTCACTTATAAAAACCAAGATGGACTCTCCGTTGAAGATCAGCAAGATCAACCAACAAGTCCATATAAAAGAGCCGTGGACTCATCCGTTGAGGACCAGTTAGGTCAATCAACCAGATCCATGCCCGAATTCAGAAAACAACTCTTACTCCTTGTTCCAATATCTTCCTTGATGCATGCATGGGTATCGTCGGCGACCCAGAGCCCAAGCACTGTATGGTCAGCACCCTCTAGGCTCCTTTTCGCAGGTCACCTAGCGCTTCACTCATAGGCTGCTTCCTTGGTCCCTCATCCACCGTATCGGAAGCTCACCATTTTAATCGAACCGAGGCTAGGCCTCTTGTCTTACTTTGATCCACTTTCTAACAAGTGTCATGCCACTTGTCTCACTTTGGTCCACTTTCTTGCCACATGTCCCAATCTAAGAGATGGGTCCTTCCATAAACTCTCTCTAAAAATATCCCAACTGGTAAACATTCTGTCAAAGGCACTTTGCCAACTCTTGGTATCTGCTCACTTCTAGATGTGATGACGCGAACAGAATTTCCATCGGAGTCGGGCCAAAAATAGCAACTCCTAAATTTTAGGAGTGTGGTCCTTTGTATTCTAGGATAATCCCCCATTCCCAAAGCTTGTACTTTCCAAATATTTAGACATCCTGGAGTCCACCAGACTCCTTTCATACTGGGAAATGTCCAGGCTGGTGGTTGCTTGGCAGTTATTACTCTTCCGCTGGCCCAAGGGGGCTTGGGCATTATAGATCCAGCTGATCAGAGTAGAGCCTTGTTGGGGAAGCTTATTGTTCAGGGGCTGCTTCCAGGCGATGAGCCTTGGAAGGAGCTTCTTTTTCAACAGCTGCAGGCTAGAGCTCCCCCAATAGGGGACACTTGGGCACCAGAGATTCGGTGGATCTTCAGAGAGATGAGGAGGACAGGCCTCAGTAGAGTATGGGAGGACAGATTTGCCGTAAGTATCCTGCGAGCTTGGGAGTTGCTGAGACCGGGGCTTTCTTAGAGACCTCCCACTTGTGATGAGGAGCGGGCCAGACAGCCGCTCATTTGGAGCCCCGCGGTACGCACAGAGCAGGGTCATATGCTGGGTTCTCGGCCTCGTCTAGCCTGGGGACCATTGGCGGCAGGCCCAGCGCGTAGTTTTAGAGATTAGCAGGCCTTTTGCAGTCTCCCGGAGGAGATCCAGGCGGGGAGGCTGAGTCACTTCAGAGGGGGGATGATTATGAGGGATGACATTCAGGAGGCACTCATTGAGGAGTGGTTCACGCCTTTCGAGCCAGCGGCCCCACGGTGGATGGGAGCCTTTACACAATTGGAGATCCTGATTGCTGTCAGAGCTTGCACTGAGGATGGTAGATGCCTCTACTATGAGATACAGGATGAGGGCAGACTTCAGAGAGTGGAGGCGGAGTCGCCTTTGGTTGCAGAGTGCATCTTTCAGAGGATACGGGTAGTGGCCGCCGCTTCTCGGAAGTGGCCTATTGATCGAGACCCTGCAGATGTGGACTCTCATTGGCGCATATGGGCATATGTTGCGCGCCCCTTGGCCCGGCTCCAGTGGGACCCTGGCGAGTACGAGTGGCATGATCCTTATGCATCCCCCGAGGCCACATAGATCACCTTTTTCTAGTACATTGTTCATTTGGGGAGGCATATTTTGACTGCGAGAAGGACGGTCTTTCCAACTGCATCGGAGCACTAGCAGCTTCAGGGACTCTCATAGGAGTTCCTGGAGGATTTTTGGACCAGGCTCTAGGCTAGCAGACACGCACGCAGGATCTCGGCTTTCCAGTGGCTGGTTGCCCACATGGGCTCTGCAGTTGGCACCTGGCTTGTCTACAGTGGCCTTCCGCCGGCCTGCGTCCGATGCGGCCACCCAATGGAGACATAGAGACATTGCCTATGGGACTGTCCACAGACGCAGCAGATTTGGCTGAGGATGCTGCGCATTTTAGCCCCCCTCTCTCCAGAGGGCATGTATACGTGGGGAGCCGCTGCTTGGTCGACTTCGTTAGGGCCAGCTCTGGGATACGAGACGGAGCAGGACAACCAAGCCATCCGATTCATTGGGGGCCAGCCTCACCTTGTTCCTTCACCGGATTTCTCGACAACCGGCTGGACACAGGAGAGGGATATATGTCGGGAGCTCCTCAGCAACCTCACCATATGGTTCACCTGGAGAGCCCGTTGTTTCAGGGCCTTTGAGGGGAGACTGGAGCTACCAGCAGAGACTATTCGGGCTATCTGGCAGGAGTTGATTCACACCCTGCGAGGACAGTATGACCGCATCCGGGGCGACTCGGATCGAGCGATCTTGCAGCGCCAGGCCTTCCACACCACTTGGCACAACGGCTCTTTCTATACTCTACACACGGGTACCCCCCGCTGGCACTACAGGCCACCTGTTTGGATTTTCCCCCCTCCTATTGTATGATATAGCCTCTCAGCTATTCGTACTTTTATTTCTACTTTTCTGCACCTAGGGAGTCTCCCTAGCTGCCTTGATTGGATCTCTACTCTGCCTTCTTATGAGCAACAGAGGGGTTTTGTAGCCCAGTGGATTTTTTTATAACTAATGAAAGGATCTTTTCTCGAAAAAAAAAGGAGCTTTCTTCCAGGCACTGAGCTGTGGAAGGACTTTCTCATGCAGCAGATCACGAAGTGTCCCTGTTCGTGGAGGTGACTGGACTCTCAGCTCACGCTTTAATTTTTCGGATGCAATTCACCCCTCCCCTTCGTCCCCCTTGGTTAGGTCCCTCCTATGAGCCTGGGACTGCCTGATGAATTTTTTGGTACACATCCCCCCGCGTTCAGCAGAGGAAGCTAACCGGCAACCCATACACATCCCCCCCCGCGTTCCGCGGAGGAAGCTAACCGGCAGCCCATTCTATGGAATGATTTGATCTTAGATGTGCATGGTAGGCCTCTTGGGGCAGCTATGCATACTCTTTGGGCTAGCTGGGAGACCCTATGACCCAAAGTGCTGGCTTGGAAGAGGCTTCAGAGCCTCACCGAGGTGCAAAGATTGGATTTCACGCAGCTTTTGAGAGGCTCTAGCCGGAGGATTGCACATATTGATGCAGCCATTCCCAACCACTAGATTACTATATCTTTTTTGGAAGGTCGTCATCATTCTTGGTTTGGGGTTTTTTCTGGGACAGGTGTTCCTCTTCAGGTTATGGGTCTCTCCTTGCCTAGGGAGGATGATGTACCGGTCTTTTTTTCTGTACAGGATGGATGGCAACTGGAGAGATGTGATGTGCAGGACCTTATTGAGGGCCCCCACATTCGTCCAGTCAGAGTTGTTGGCAGGTTAGGGAAGCACATCTTTGTTGACACCCCCCCCTCCCCCACCCAGGGATGATCACATAGAGTGTTGGCCTTTGGTTGAATGGTGGCTGCCCTATCAGACATTTGCATTGGGACCCCGGTGAGTGGGAGTGGAAGGATGCTTGTAACCCTTTGAAAATCGTGCCTTTTTTTAGTTATACGGTGCGGAATGCCAGACATCTTATCTTGGGACACATTCAGAGTGTCCCTACTCTTAGACCCCATTGGGAGTCTTACGGCATTTCGATTGACATTCAGAGGGTATTTTGGCGGAGATTGTGGCATTCTTATAGGAAGCCACAGATTTCCTCCTTTATTTGGGTTTCCCTTCATGGTGGTTTGGCCACCAATCAATGGAGGTCTGTTACTGGTGCTTGCCCAGCATGCCCTAGATGTGCAAGAGTTTCGGAGTCAGTTTACCATTGTTTATGGGAATGCAGGGAAGCACAGAGGGTTTGGTCTGCGATTGCACACCTCTTTGGTAGGATTAAGAGGGTTGCTATCATTTCTTTTGGTTCTATCATTTGGTTGACAAAGTCTGGGCCTCAACTAAGTTTCAAGGGGACTAACAGGAGCTTGGCCATTATGGTTAGGCAAGGAGTTGCTCGGCAATGTTGTCTTCAGGATTTGCTACTTTCACACTTTGTCCCTCCGTCACAGAGGTTAGACAGTTCTCAGGAGATTATTAAATATCTCGAAGGCTAGATGCACTAAGGCCATTGAGGGTACTCCCGTTCTTGTTTCTTAGAGTGATATTCTTCACACCATTATGGCTACCTGGGCCAGAATCCACGGATCTTCGAGGGCTGCGGAGAGGAAGCGCGGCCAGTTTGTGAGAGAGTGGGACATTGGTATCTTTTTCACATCAACTCATTCAGGACCCTATTGGCAGCACAAGGTTCCTGATTGGTTGAGATCTCCACCTTGCTTGGTGTGAAATCTCCATTTTGTAAAAAAAAAATCATACTTTATAGAAGTCTCCTTTCTGGAAAAAAAAAAAGGATTATGACCACAGGTGCCATGCCAGAGAGGCTTTCAGAGGATTTGATACACTTAATTCCTAAGGAAGGGTGGTGACAGATTGGAGATCCAGCAGTGGAGACTCATCACCCTTTTTGGGACCGCCTACAAGATCTTAGCCAAGGCCATCAACCAAATACATGACACTCAGACAGGTTTTTGTTTAGGATCGGAGCATTCTGGACATCTTCACCTTCTAGGAGGCAACAGCTTCGGCAAGGATGCGACAAAAGGATCTCATAGTGCTACTCCTAGACTTTGAGAAAGCTCCAGGGATTGCGTCTCCCCCTCCGTACTCAAGAGGAGCTGCTCGATTCAGAGTTTATAGATATGACACAACAGTCTACCTATTAGGACATCTGGGTAATCTCCAGAGATTCGCTAAGGCGATCGAGATCTTTTGTCGCGCATCAGGAGTGTAGAGCAACTAGCACAAGTCATGTGGTTTCTGGGTAGGCTCTGCATGCCCCGACTTGGTGCCTAGTTGAGGCTTTCCAATGGATCCCAAGGGGCACTCCAGTCCACTATCTTGGATGCCAGGTGGCATCGATCTCTCTCCGGAGCCCGTCTTCTTCTGAGCATTTGGAAGAAGCTTTTGTACTGGAGTTCTGCGAGACTCTCCTTAGTTCGTTGAGTGGTGGTGGCGAACCAAGTCCTTGCCACAATGTGGTACGTTACTTCTTGTTGGACCTTCTCCCGAGCATGCATTGGTCAGGTACAGCGGTTGATCCGGAACTTCTTGTGGGTCGCCGACAGTGACGGGAGGCCTTAGGCCAAGGTGGCATGGAGAGTGATCATTCACCCACGACGCAGAGGGAGCCTAGGCATCATTGACCCCGCTATTAAGAGCCGCGCTCTGCTGGGCAAGCTGATTGTTCAAGGAGTCCTTCTCGATGGTGAGCCTTGGAAGGACTTCCTCTTGGCCCGGATTTTAGCCCGCAGCCCGAGTCTAAGGAGCCCCTTCATACTTTAAAGTAGCAGATCTCCCGACATCCAAAGAGGCTTATGATAAGCTGGATATGCTTTTTGGAGCACAAGAAAAACAGTATAAAGTTTCATTGCAAATAGAATTCTATGGACTTATCCTGCAACACCATGAGATCTTTGACGCTCATGTGAACGACATGGCGTGTCTCATGAATCAGCTTACTACACTTAAAGCTAAAGTGGAAGAAGATGTGGTCGTAGCCGTACTGTGTACCTGATCAAGTTAATGACAAATGAGCTTTACGAAAATCTCATCACCACTTTGAAGAACAAGCCCAAGTCTTACCTTGGAAGGGGTCATACCTCCTTCAAGGAAGAGGAGGAGAAGATAAAGAATAAAGAAGCATGTGCAAGAGAAGGTGGGGGGGGGGGGGGGGGAGGCAGCTCCCTCTTCACAAAGAAACTTCAAGAGGTATGAAATGTTCACTCTATGGCATGAACAATCATAGGCCTTTGGTCTTTTGTTGAAGGAAAAGATAAGATGCCAGAACAGGAAGATGCAACTCAAAGAGCGTGGAAACTAAGGGATCAAAAAGCCTTTGTCTAATAGCCCTTGGCCTCTCTAACAATTTCATACATCATGTAGCAAATCTCCCAACAGAGTTTCGTTATTGCAGACACAGTTCTATGGACTTATGTTGCAACCACATGAGAGCTTCAACGTTGATGTGAAATAAAATAAAGTCCCTTATGACCCAACTTGCTGCACTTAAAGCTTAAGTGGAAGATGTGGCCGTAGTCGTACTGATCGAGTAAATGTCAGATGAGCCTTACGGAAACCTCATCACCACTTTGAAGAACCTGCCCAGTCTTACCTTGGAAGAGTCATAACCTCCTTCAAGGGAGAGGAGAAGAAGATTAACAACAAATAAACAGGAGGGGACAGCTCTTTCTTTACAAAGAACTTCAAAGGTATAAAATGTTCACTCTATGGTAGAAACAATCATACAGAAAAGGATTCTTACTCAAAGAAGCCGTGCAAACATTGTGGAAAAATAACCACAATGAGAAGAACTGCTTTTTAAAAAAGACAGAGGCTAATATCATGGAAGAGACAGCCTTTCACAAAGGAAGCAAACTATTGTTATGATGATTGGGCTTTTTAAAGTCCAAGTTATGTGATGTTTTTTGTTCAGTTGTGTATTGTTTTCTGTTGTGAGTGTGTGACGTGATCCTGTGTTGTATCCTTGGGACCCCATAACTGGCCTGTGAAACTAGAGCCATGTGATTTATCCTTGACCAAGAAAACTCGCATGAGAAACCATGAGCCTCGATTTATCCTTGACACAGTATGAGGCAATTCCTTAAGGGGGAGACGAGGTGGTTCACACACAAACATACTACCTCACTCATAAGAGTGGGTTCGCACAGGTCAGACCTTGATGCAAAAGAGGGGTTATAATAATATCTAGATATTGTGTGTGTTATCACATAACTGGCTTGTGAAACTAGAGCCATGTGATTAATCCTTGACCAAGAAAACTCGCATGAGAAACCATGAGCCTAGATTTATCCTTGACACACTATGAGGCAATTCCTTAAGGGGGGTTTGTTGGGCATCACGGTCTTCCTGTGCGAACCCACTCTTATGAGTGAGGCAGTATGTTTGTTTGTGAACCACCTCTTAAAGGGGTTACAATAATATCTAGATATTGGTGTGTGTTATCACATAAGCAATGATGTCACTAAGGCAACCTTTGTAACCTATATAGGTACATGTAATGAAATATATAACAATCACATAATTGAGTCGTGTGGTACACTCTCTCTCTTCAGCAATGTCTCCTCTCTCTAACTCTCTCTCTCCATGGAACTCTTCAAACCTTCATATCTTACGACATTCAACAAACCAGCACTCATCTATTCCGTTGGTCCTCACTGCCAACTGACCCAGAGGATTTCAACGGTGACTCATTTCAACGATGACGATTCTGGGTTTCCATGCTCATCAGTAGCATATCGACCCACGTGACCCGTGACAATCCTCAGTGGCTTTGGCTCTGGGAAAGCGGACCACCATTAACGTGTGTTCTTGGCGAGTAGGGCAGGACTAGCCCGGAAAGACCACCCCTTTAGCCATTACAGTATGAGTTCTAATAATTTCTCTTTTGCAAGGAAATTCTCTCCTTTGGAGAGACTTATCTGATTGGATGAGGGGGAATCTACGAGCCAAGCTTGAAGAGGATGAGGTAGAGCCATGCCACATTCAGCACTCTCCTTCCATACCCAAGACCAAGGCACAACCTCGTCTCCAAGCACATGTCAGAGATGGGAGATCATCAGCAGCATTGCTGAATGGCATATATGGTGGGCCCGTTGCAACAAGGGCATCGAGCCCCCCCCCCCCCCCCCCCCCCCCCCCCCCCCCCCCCCCGCGGCCCGGGGGCGTGCCTCACTCTATCAGCGCTATTTGGACTGGCATCATTCACACCATGTGTGGCCAATGGGGGAAGCTCCAAGGAGATTCATATCACATGCACAGGCAGCGATCTATGTGTATGTTTGTATGTGCCTACATCATATAAAGAAAAAAGCATGTTTCGTAAAAGTAGAAAGTGTGAGAGGTTCCTAGGCCAAAATGTTTTCGAAACAAGGAGAAAAACCTGAGTGAAACTCACTTTTTTCGGCAATCTGTTTGTATGTTTGTATGTGCCTACATCATATAAAGGAAAAAGCATGTTTCATGCAAGCAGAAAGTGTAAGAGGTTCCTAGAAACAAGGAGAAAAACCCTGAGTGAAACTCACTTTTTCCCCCAGTTTTTTTTGGGCCTCTCTTTCCCAAAACCTTCCACACATGTACTCCGCCCTGTTTCACTTTCATATTGCCCAATCGCTTCCGTAGCATCTTCTTCATTGCCTCCAATAGCTCCCTTTTCTCAGTTTGCTGCAGCTATCTTCTTTTCCTCTTTTGTCTCTTTTTTTTATCTTTCTCTTCCTCTTCCTCTTGTTTCTTCTTGTCTTCTCCCTCTTCCTTTCCTTCTTGTCTTCTCCCTCTTCCCTTCTTTCTTTAATTTACTTCTCTTTTAATTTCTCCTCTTCCTCCTTTCTATAAGATTTCCCATCTCTAGGCATCATGAGTATGAGAACCATCAAAAAATTCCATCTTGTGAAGGTTGCTTGGAGAATAGGGCTTTTCGGACCAACCTTGAGCGGTGTTTTGACTGCCTCACTTTAATATGGATTAGAATCTCATTAACAGTCTAGGCAATAATAGAGATTAGCAATTACTTGAGAGAAACAAGGTTAAAATGACCCTCTTCACAAACATTTGAATTATTTCGAGGATGACCATGCACATTATACTTACAATTTCTGAATTCAGAGAACTTCCGCATGCCTCCTTTACTTTCTCAGAGATTTTGATGACTGCTAAAGAAGGACACCGCACCGCAACCAAGCGAACCAATTCCAACTGCAATAAATATGAATATGAGCCCAGGAAATACACAAACTAAAAGAAATCACATTGAACCATAACCATCTGCTCAAAGACCTTGCACATGAGCATGCATAACTTATCCAGATTTATCAATAATATGATATTGTGACCCGATTTTCATAAAACCCAAAATGAACCTTCTAAAAAAACAGCAGTTTCAAGTTTCAGAAATGTGTCTTCAAAAATACCATACCCCATGTTTTCTTTCCCCAAGCCTACTGTCCAAGCCGTGTATTCCAACAGTAAAACCTTCACCATGGATCACAACTATCACCTAGTGATGTTGGATCCTCAAGATTTAAGAGTAGTAGCTAGGCATTCATATTTTAAGAGTTTAAATGCTTTTTCAGAGACCCTGAGACCCTTAGACCCTAAAAATACATAGGCTTCATGGTGATCACAAAGAGAATGAACCACCCGCAAACAGCATAGATAGCCACTAGAAAGAAAGAAAGTTATATTAATGTCTTCAAAAGATCCAATGGGTCTATGAGACCGAAAGTAGTACGAGAGTTTTGGGTGATACTGAGCCATGGAAAAGACTAGAGGAAACTAACTACACTCATATACAAAAGGATAGACTAGCTGTATGTCTATCTTATCATCACCATCATCATCATGGTGACCATCATAGTGAGTATGTGGATACATGTGAAAATACCTTTCTATATCAATACAAAGGAAAGCTCATGTGGGTGTGGTATTATCCTCATCCATCCTGAATATCCAGCATAGGGGAGTCTGACTGTCGAAAGGCTGGCCATGTCCACACTAATTGAGGAGTGTCCCAATGTCACCCATAGTTGCAAAAAAACACGTTTCTTTTGAAAAAATAAAAAACGTGTACGTTTCAAAACGTCCCAGTTTTTGGAACGTGTTTTCTTAGGCTTTTTTTTCCCAGAAAGAGACTTCTATTAAGTATGAGAAAAACATACAACAATCGCAGCTATAAGCCGGAAGAGAATAGAATCACCCCAATATGTAAGGTGATTTCAACCACTGAGGCGCATCATGATGCCATGTAAGACCTGTGGTACTAGAGGAAAAGAAGATGCCATGGTCCCATTCCCGCATAAATATCACACGCTTTGCCTGCGCAGAACGAGAGGGCCCCTGAATGGGAGCCCAAGTAGCCATAAGAGTGTGGATGATATCACCCCATATAGTACTAATGCACTAAGACCCAAAAATCTGGACACCCTCAATAGCCTCCGTGCATCTAGCTCTCCAAATCTGCCATGTTGTAATACTGGCAATAATCTCCCAACTGGTGTCGATCCTCTATCTAGGGGGTGTATAATCAGAGTGAGGAACATCCTGCAATAGACCAGCAATACCTCTACGAATGAAAAAAACAGAATCTGTACCACTACCCTCATAAAAAAGTTGCCGACCGGACTAGGAGAGCCAAGCAACTACCCCCAAGTCACATGCATGGCTCGGCCACTCAATTTGCCCATAAGTTGGGCTACAAGACTCCAAATCTGCTGTGCAATGCTGCACCCCCATAGACAATGTTGTACGGACTCAAAATCTGCCACACAACTAGGACAGGAAGCTCGGGCCATGTAAATGTATTATCATTATGATTTAATGAATTATGATAGCCATAGCTTCAATTTGTTCACTCTTCAGTTTTTATTAACAAGTTTAACTTTTATACATGAAATCTAGGCTGCCATTCTATATCTAGAAGAAGCTACTAATGATCAGCTGTGAGGCATCCGCCCAGGCTAGGATCTGCTCTCTCTAAGGAGTGAGTCTCTGTGCATGCTGAGCTCCATCTACAACTCCCAAGCATCGCTGGTTGGGGAAATCAATAATCCTATACAATGGAGCCAAACCCTCCCAAAAGAGGGAGTGGAATCTCCTTCTGATCTCATAATATATTGGGCATCTAAAAATGTATTGCTCCTCCGTCTCGACCTTCGTAGAAAAGAGTCATACAAATCCTATCCTCCCTGACAATTCCCTCTTCTCGTCTTGTCTCCACTCTTCCACTCTGAGGTGCTGAGATGCGACCCCTAGCTAGCCAATCGTCATGATCCTCATGGCATTGGACATAGGTCTATGCACATATGCCACTCTCTAGATGAATCCATCTATTGTAACCCTCAAGAAGTAATCTCTATCAAACTACATCTTTGTGGGTAGCTCCAAGGACACAGCCATGTGGTGTGGGTGTGTAGGCTGTGGAGATCAGATCGGATGATGAGGTTGGTATCGTAATGGGAGAGACGGAGGGAGGGGACATCTAGGCTGTACTGAAAAGTTGATAGGCAGTCAATTTGCATCCCCTGTGTGAGGAATTGGCTTGTCACTTTAGCATACCATACCCAATCATGTCTCTGCTCTGCTCTTGAGATGACTCCCAAGCAAGCCTCGATAATCTGTGGTTGTCCAAGATGTACACGCAATGTATGTACATTACCATATGGAAAAGTGCATCTACCAAGTTGCATTTGTCCAGTGCATTCCATCCGCAGACAAACGACGAGACAAGAATCTATTTTGGTATAATGATCAACTGGCAGTTAATGTTCTCAAATCGTATTACCATGGTAGACAGTCAAAGTGGGAGCCATAGTGGTTGCGTACCTTAGGTACGGTGCGGTATGGTATGATATGCATACAAGTACATAAAGTACGCGTCAAAAAAAGTACTTTTAACTGCGTTCACTTTTTTTATAATAATGTATATGTAATTGAAAACATATATTATAAGCCATTTATAATTTAGTAACACTGGTACACAAAATTGCCCAAAAAACAATTGAAATTCAAACATCTATGCTCTATAAATATCAAATGAGCTACAAGCATACAACATGAAGTCATGCTTGCTGAATCTGAAATCTTAGTATAAACGCCGATAGCCATATGACCGGCACAAAATAATATGACATCGTATATGTTTGATCATTAATCATGAAAGTATAAGGCTAGCCGCTAGTAGCTACAAGTTGAATATGTGAGTAATCAATGCTCACTACTGAAATAAATATTGATATGGTAACTACTAACTAGTAAGAGCGACCAGTCACCACAAGGCCACTTGCTGACAAATCACGTCTCACGAGTCACCACAAGGCCACTGGCTAATAAATCAAGTCTAATGAGTCACCACTCACTCATCATGATCCAAGCTTGAAGATGGGGATGATGAGTAGTCTCCATCTATGAGGAGATTTCCATTAAAATCATATGATGGCTCCAACTCCACCACATCACCTGGTTCAGAAACACCTCAACAATGGTAGAGGGTCCAGTTCTCTCCTTTGGAAGAGTCTCCATCTAGTGCTCTGGATCGCCTCTACCGGTCACTCTCGCGGCTCTCCCTCTTGAATGTGCACCACGGGTATACACCCTAGTGCCTTTAGAGGTGGAAATATGACTCTGTTGAGCTGAAGAAGTGAGGGAAGTGGTAGCCCTCGAGCTCTCTGTGAAGCTATCTGTATATCTCCTCTTGCTCATCGCATACTATGTCGCTCTCCTCGGCATCGTGTTGTTTACGACGCTCGAGCTCCTCAACACCAACATACATACCATGTATTCATTAGTAGTTATTAGTGACTAGTCACTTTGAACTTTTTTTTTTAAAGTACGGGTATGGAAAGCATGGTACCGATACGGTACATATTGAAAGTACCAAACCGATGAGTACGAGTATGGAATGCAACTATGGTGGAGCATTATCTCCCTTTGGTTCAAGCCATCCTCAAAAGGACACTCATTCATTTAGCACTAGCCAGACTTCGTATGAGGCAGCATTTGGTCCACCATTTCTCGTCACTTCTTACGAGAATGGTGTCACCTTCCTTGGAGGTCAACAAGACCATCGAAACTTTTACAAAGATCATTGAGTCTATCAAGGAGCACCTTGCCAAAGCACAGGAAGCATACACCAGAAAAGCCACAACAATATCTCTGGAAAATGAAGCAAAGATTGAAGTGGATAAACATTGTCCTGAACACTCCTTTAGCAACTTCGGACCCATTCCAATCATCAAAAAGATAAATGATGTCTCTATGAAGCTTAAGCTTCCAGATAGCTAGACCAAGGTGGTTCCAAACGTAGTGAACAATACGTTTGGAAAACGTATTGAAAGACTCCAAACGTAGTGAACGCAATCCACCGATATATATATATATATATACAAAATTTATAGTTTACTTATAAAATTTTGAAATATGAAGTTTGAAGATTCATCAATGAACATTAAAGCACTTACTAATACTATACAACCTTTAATTTCAATTTTGACAACCCCAGAGCCTCCTCCCTGTGTGATGTAATCAACCACCTCATCAATATAGAGCCCAAAGAGCGTGGGGGAGAGCGGGCACCCCTGCTTCACACCAATGGTGCTAGCAACTGTGTCGGACAAGCCTCCTGGGCATCGAACTCTCCCAAAGACCTGCTCATATAGCCTGTATATGCCCCACATCATGTCTAAGGGTATGCCTAGTGTCTGTAGTCGCCGAAAGAGGCGCTCTCTGGGCACAGTATCAAATGCCTTGCGGAAATCCACAAAGCAACAATAGAGCCGTTGCCTCCGTGCCTTGGCCTGATCAATCAGATCAATCAGGCACCTCAATGTAAAAATGTGGTCGATGGTCGAGAAGGCTCGTCGGAAGCCTGCCTGGCCTGCTGCTCTCAATCTCCCATCCTCTGCAGGAGTACTCAGCTCTGCCTCCAAAACTGCCCCGTATAATTTGGCCAATATATGGCCAATCATGATGGTCCTGTAGTTCCCGGGGTCTAGTACATCTCCCGCTTTATGGATCGGCACAATAGTGTGCATCGTCCACTCAGCCGGAAACCCCTCTGACAGAGCTCTATTGAAGAGATGAGCAAGAAATGGTGCCAATGTATCAATAGCATAGATGAGATGCTCTCCCTGTAATCCTGTATGATCTGGGCCCGTCCATGTTGGAGCCGGCATATGGCCCTCCTAACCATAGGTGGGGTGAAGAAGGTGGAGACTGTGGAGCATGGCTCTGTGGGCTGTGGTATAGGGGGCTGTGCAGGCACATCATAGAGTCTCTCTGCATATGCCTGCCAGGTCTAAGGATCGATAATAGGTGTGGGAGGAGGGGGCGCTCTGAGTCTCCTCCAAGCAACAACGGCATCTCTGCTCATGAGCATGTGATATGTGTCCCAGTACTGAGCCTCCTCATAAGCTCGCCGCTTACAGCGGGTGAGAGTATGCATCCTCTTGCCTGCCTGTCTCTGAGTGATCTCCCTGCGAGCTCTCTGCACTCGGAGACTGCGGTAAAGGTTTCTGCACTCATCATCATACCATCGGTTCTGGGGCATGCTCCCAGATGTAGGTGGCTGTCCTGTCTGTATGTGGTATGGGAAACTCCTCGCGGCTGCGGAGTGCAGTACATGTGAGAGCTGGGAGGTGAGCATAGCCATGGGAGCCGATGGGTCTAAGGCAAATAGCTGATCATGAACATGATAGTCATACACATCCGCTAGGTCCTAAGTGAAGTGGAAAATAGTGCATGGTGGCTGTATGATGGGTGGGTGGGTCTCCGGTAAGCTCCTGAAAGAGAGGGATAGATATGTATGATCCGCCCCAATGGGGCATGGTGGTATGGTAAAGTGAGACACCATATCTGCTGCCTCCCGGGATCCCATCACATAGTCCACTGTACTGCTGCCACCCCCCACTGGAAAGCAAGTCAACCCACCTGAATCTGGCCACTGAGTCATCCCGTTATAAATAACGAGATGGTGTCAGGCCCCAAGCTCCAGCAAATGTTGCCCATATCCAGTGCTGTCAGCTCCTCCGTCAGCGGAGATCCGAGTGGTCCCTGTATCCTCTGTAGCTAGCGGCTCTAGTCTCAAGGGATCCTCAAAGTCATAGATCTCGCACTGTCTGCTCTGAGTCCGTGCATTGAAGTCCCCCATCAAGAAGACTTCTCCAAGTGTCGAATAGTGTAAGATCTCCTCAAATAAGACAGAGTATGGAGACTCACTAGCCTCTCCTCCACCCGGCTCCTCGGTGGTGGCAAACCGCGACCCCTTCGGAGGAAAGTAGCGAAGGGCGATATAAATCCTTATGGTCTCCAAGAGGCGTAAGCTAATCCACGTGTATCTCGCCTCCGAGTCTCGTGCTACGACTCGAACATGCTCATGTAACCCATGTCTGAAAAGCACTGCAATACCTCCTGAACCTCGGGAGGTGGCTTGTCTCATCCCCTATCGGTGAGATGACTCCCACTGATAACCCTCAACCCGTGGTAAGCCCCTCTCCGGGCTCTCATGTGTCTCTGTCCTCATCAAGATGATATCCTAGCCCTCCATCACCTCCTCAAGTCTCCCTGGATGTGTCCATAGGACTCCATTACAGTTCCAGACTACTATGTGTATCTCTTTGTCTTCATGTTGTTTCCTCCGTGTCTCATAGGCCAGATGGCACTATTCGACCCTCTTCCCATCAATGTAGATGTGACCATCCCTATAATGTGCCTTCTTCCCTTCTTTGCGTGCCGCCTTGATCTTCGGCATGCATAATCTTCTTTAAGCGTGTGCAGGAGGGGGGGGGGGGGGGAGAGAGAGAGAGAGAGAGAGAGAGAGAGAGAGGAGAAGAAGAAGAAGAAGAATGTATTATCGTCCTCTGGGAGCCGATAAACGGCCCATGGGACCTCCACGAAATTATTACAAAGCTGTAAGAGAGAGAGAGAGAGAGAGAGAGAGACTTGAGCGTGTGCAATGAGCAACAACCAGACATGGTAGACGAAGCCGAAGTTATTGAGCTTGAACAGATTCTCCTCCACAGATGGAAGCATGGATGCGATCGAAGACAGACAATTCTACATGAACTTCAAGGACCACAAGACCCATGAAGCAGTACCGCTCAACAAAGAGTTCTTTCCAAAGAACCCTAACCCCTAGCCGACTACTTGGAAGCCATCAACCTGCCGCCAAGCTAAGCAAGAGGAAATGTCACATGCACCCTACACTATAGTGCTATGTGACACATTGGCTCTACATCAGTGTGCAACATTTAGCAAAGCAGCACTTTATTGTGCTACAGCCCCACGGCCTCCACGAAGAGTTTCTTTAGCATTCAGCCAGCATATGTGCATCCTGCAGTTTTGGGTTTGCATAGTCGTCATTGAAGAGCTATTCAAAGGAGCTTCGACAGCATATATGGTTCAGCCTACGTTCGGTCTATTTCATCCTTGTGTTGGGCAGTCCTCAGTCATCTTTCATACGAATTGTACAAAGCTGTCAAAATAAATATAAGCAAATACTCCTGCTTGCAAAGAGGGGGGAAAGGGAGGCCCTTCGTGGGTAATTGCGACCCAATACTGTATCTTCTCTCTCTCTTCTCTTGTCTCTCAAGTAAAGTGAAATTGCATAAACTCACGAGTATAAAAAAGGCTTTGCTGTGCGTTACAACAATCAACCTATTGCATGCTACACACTACGAGTTCATGGTCATGCCCTTCAGATTGACAAACACCGTGGCAACATTTAAACACATGATGATGCGTGTTTTCACGTACTTGATTGGAAAGTATGGCAGGCATATTCAATGCCTTTAGTACTTGATTGGAGAGTATGGCAGGCATATTCAATGCCTTTATAAGCATGGCTATATTGTACATAATTTGCCTTCTTGGGACGAAACCATACTGATTGGGATGAAGGCCAGCATGGAGTAAACCTTGATTCTATTTGCAAGCATCTTAGTCACAAGCTTGTACACCACAGGCATCAGAGAGATGGGACATCAATCCACTAAACCTTCACAAAGCTGTTTTTTGGGCAGCAATCTAAGTAATCCCTTTATCCTGGACTAAGCAACTTTTTAATAGACCAGCAAAAATTGACCATTTAGACGATGGGCTGTTTTAGAAGATCCCAAAATGCGGGAAAGAACTCCACTATAAGCCTAGTTGCCTCATGCGGTGTGACTATGGGTTGAACATACTGCAAGAGTTCATGACATGCATGGAATACTTCCTCACCAAGGGATTCAAGGGTAGCAAACATGTCTGCAAAATAGTGATGACCAGTTGTGCTTTGTTACATGTCCAAGTTCCATTAGATAGTTTCACTCTTGCAATAGAGTGCTTTCATCTGGATGTGTGCAAATTTTTAAAAAAGGATTTGGAAGAATAGCCTTTGTCAAGAAGCGGCTTCTATTGAGATCGAGCCTGCTAGTTCAACTTGTGAGCATCATTTTGGTCAAGACTCTAACTATTTGGCCCTCCTAGCTCTTTTCACATGATGAAATCCATGCCCAGACACTAGACAGGTGGAAGAAGACATGGGGACAGAGTCCATAAGGTTTGATTAAGAAAAAGCACCATTCTTGGTCAAAAAGCAAGAAAAAGCAAAAGTCAAACAGGGTTGACTGCGAGCCAAGAGCACCATTGGAAAGAGGAGACTGAGCCGGACCAAAAAGCTAAAAGGCACTTTCTCAAAAAGCAGCTTTAAAGCCAAAAAGCAAGGCCTTAAAGCTAGAAAATCAGAGCACCAAAAGTTGAGTAATATTTTATTAATAAAAGTAAAAAGAGCAAAAGCAAAGGTAAAAAGAGAAAAGCAAAGCATAAAAAGGCAAAGCAAAAGCATGAAGGCCTTTTGGCAAAAAGTAGGGTCTCTTACAAGTATAAAAAGGATTGGACTTCTCTTGTAGTACCATGAACAAGATCATTGAAGATTGAAGGAGATTGTGGAGTGTTTGTGGACATCATTATGATCATGGAGAGCTTCTTCTTCGCCATCAACACCTTCTCCAACTTGCTTTTCAGATGTACGGTTAGCCCTAGACTTGTATGGGCATATGCATGAGCGATACGGATGCATGTACGGAGCTGTACGGACATGCACAAAACTGTACGGACATGTGCTGATAGAAATTTCAAAAACCCTAAAACTGCTCCAAAAACTCTAAAAACTGCTTTTTGGATGTTTTTATCGCCCAAAAACCATTAAAAGAGGTTTTATATCAGTTTTCTTGCGAGAAAGAGCTTTTCCATGGTTTTCTTCATAGACAAGGCTATAGGAGTTGTGGAGATTACTCATGGGATGAGCGAGTTTTTCTTGGACTTGGACATATAGCTTGGACATGGAGAACTTGGGCAAAGAGCTTGGACATGGAACATGATGCTTGGACATATACATTAGGCATGAAGCTTGGACATGAACGTGGAACTTAGTTATTGAAGTTGGACTTGGATTTGGACTTGGATTTGGATTCATTGGACTTGGAATTATTGGCTTTGGATTTGGATATTAGATTTGGTACTAGCCCGGTGAGAGGTACTTGTGGGTCATCCGCATGGTGTGCTCGGCATCAGAGATCTCGTGCCTCGAAATCGACATCATCAACTTGGATATTCTACATCGGCATATCTATTTGTTTTGTATTCATTGATTGTATTGATCCTGGCCAACGTGCTCGTGGATTGTTCCTGAATAAATTCCTGAAAGGGGGCAGGGCCTGTTCCCCGCTCAATGTGGTGTACTGTGCAAGATCCCCTATTCTCTTTTCTCTCCCCTCTCTCTTTATATTTTTATCTCTTGGACACGTGGTGGAGTCTGTCACTGCACGCCCTGTTGGGCTTACAAAGACAATGTTTGACTTGTGCCATATTCTGGTGTCATCAATTGTCAAAGGTCGCAATTGGCTAATTTCAGTGTATTCTTGCAAGGCGGATTTTGCATGAGAAACCTGCATCTTAGTTTTCCCAATATACCATCTACATTAATCTTGAATGACAGCCTGCATGCGCATCACAAAACCATACCAAGCAACATCCACATCCTCTCTCATGTGAAGCATAAGAGGATGGTCAGCGACATGTACCATCTGTATAAAGTGAGCATGCGATAAATAACTGTTATTTACAACCAGCAACCTTCTGTCATGAAAAGCACGGTCATGGATCGAACAACCCAAATATAGCCCAAGCCATATAGGCGCATGATCCAATAACCTCAATGTATTATCAATCCACATTTTGCACGTATATGCAGCATATTGGCCAGCATGCAGAAGATACCATCTGTCCAAACATACCCAAGAGTATGTAAGTGCATTATGATGGACAGTAAAGCCCGGTTGTTGAGACATGAGAGTGTCCACAAATCGCATACATCCAAAAGAGTCAGGGTTTGATCCCACACTTGTTTCTCATATGCATCATATGACAACGATGAGATGAATTGTCAACATAAGCAAGCAAACTCTTGTATCCCGCTCGCTGAAGCTCCCGCTTTCCCCCCCCCTGCTCGCGCTGCATGCACGCCCTTCCCCCTTCCCACCCACGCGCCCCTTTCCGCCCCCCGCCTGCCCTCGCTTATGCGTCCCCCCTTCGCCTGGCTCTCTTGCGCTGAAGCGCCCGCCCCCCTCCTTCTCGCCTTTGCACCCCCCTCCCCTCTTCAGCGCCCAGTCCCCCCCTCCGCCAGCCCTTTCTTTCCCACCACCCCTCCTTTCGCGCTGCTTCCGCCTCCCCCCCTAGGGTTCTTTTTCTTCGCCGTCTTTACCCCCCCTCCCCTTCTTTTTGGTTTCTTCCGCCCCCGAGGGGTTCTTTCGTTTTTTACCTTCCGCCTTCCCCCTCCGCCCCTTTGTGTGCAGCTCGGTTCTTGCAAGTATCTCCGCACTCGCTCTGCCTTTGCCATAGCTTCAGACTCTGATGGAGGCTCCTCCCGCCCCACCTCAGAGGGACTCTTCCGCAGCCCCCTCGCCAACCCCTGCTGAGGATACCCCCATCAGGCTTTCTCTTTCGCCAGAAGAGGAAGCGAGCCTCACCGCAGAGGTGGAACGCCTCCACGCACATTCGGCACTCGCCCCAGCAGAGGGGAGATCCGGGAGGCCCGCCTTCTTGCAGATGTGGGCAAGATCCTGGACGTTCAGCTACTGGGCCGTGGACACTATCAGATCGAGTTCGAGACAGCCCAGAGCGTGGCCCAGGTCCTAGCCATGAGTCCCCTTGACATCAGGGGCGCTCGGGCATTCTTCAGACCTTGGCAACATGGCTTTGACCCAGCAGCGGCGGCTGAGCTGGGAGAGCGCCTTTTCCATGTTACAGTTTGCTTCCCTGGACTTCACCGTGAGTACCTTCCGCTCCTTTCGAGGCTAGGAGCACTGGTGGGCTCGGTGCTCGAGACTCGCCCCACAGCAGCTTCAGTGGTGGCTAGCGCAGTTGGGCTACCTTCGATCAGAGTTTTGGTTCCTGACATCTCCTCCCTTCCGAAGGTCATTCAGCTACCTAGGATAGGGAGGGGGGATGAATTGATCAGAGAGTGGAGTTCTCAGGGCTCCTGAACCAGTGCTTTATTTGCAGACAGGTCGGCCACCTGGCCAAGGCCTGCCCTCGCAGGAGACCCCGACCTTCACCGCAGCAGCAGGCCCCTGATGGCCCGCCCACAGATGCGGCTCGGCAGGCAGCCTCCGGGACACCTGCTCAGCCCACAGAGACCTCGGAGTGGCAGCCTGGACAGGGGCGCCGTCGAGGGAGACAGCCACAGCAGCACGCCCAGAGACCGATGCAACAGCAGCCACAGTCTCAGCATCACTGGGTTCCCGTGAGGAACAGCTTTGCTCCCCTCCAGGAGGAGACCCCAACGCCGAGTGAGGACCAGGAGATGCCAGCACCCCCTCCTTCGCCCCCACCCCCCCTCCCTTGTCCCCCCCTCCCGCCTCGCTTCCACCTTCGCCTCCTCCCGTCCCCGCTCCGGTTTCGGCAGCGGCTCCTTCTCCACCCCCTTCTCCCCCCCCCCCCGCTCGCCTCAGCTCCTCGGGAGGCCCTGGCAGTCCCCTGGCGATCACCTGCAGTCCGGAGGGCTCTGAGCACCGACCTTACTCGAGCACCGCAGAGGAGACTTACCATGCCGATTCGGGCTTCACGGATATCCTCTATCCGCAGTCGGCTGAGTCGTCTTGACACTAGACAACGCTTGGAGGCTTTTGATTACTCCTTCACACGGCTTTTTGGAGCAGAGGGCCCCCACGAGCCAGCCATCAGAGGGTATGTAGTGATACCTCCGGCCCGCGGGGAGGAGGCACTTGATTCAACGGTGGCCTTCTCATTCCCTCTCTGTGGCCCACGCGACCGGGAGTGGACTCTGGAGCTCGCTCTTACCACTTTGAAGACTCAGGCAGTTGAGTTTTCTCACCATGTGAGCGATCTGGAGGTGACAGATGTGATAGGCCGACTATGGGAGTTGGCTCATTTTTTCTTTGATCCCGGGAGTGCGGATGCCTCAAGGATTCGACATTTGGTCGTTCGCATAGTGGCAGACTTAGCACGCGACCCTGGATATGTATGCATACACGAGGTTGCTCTGTCTGAGCGGGAGGCAGTCGCCATGGGACACAGCGACTGGCGCCAGATCCGAGATTCTTGCAGCACACCGGGTGGGCAGATTCGTAGCCGCTTGGATGGGGACTATTCTCCATCCAAGCCGCTAGCGAAGGCCCGCCGTACGGCTGAGACAGCATCCACCTCAGCAGGTCATCCATGAGGATCATCTCATGGAATGTACATGGCCTTGGCGGCGCACATTATATACGTTATCGGGTTGAAGTTCATGTCTAGCCATGATAAGAGAACTAGAAAAAGCTTGCTTTCCCGCATAGAAGATTTAATAACCAAAGAAAACCCCATGTCTACTAGCAAAAGCATGCTGGTTATGCTCTTGTAAACAAACTATATGTGGCTACATAGTATTTACATGGAGCCTCCATTTATTTGCATCACAAAGATCCTGCACATTATACATAAAGCATTTGATTCGTATATACATATTTACAGCATATGTAAGCAAAATAGACTACCCTTCAACTTGCATGGCTGCCTAGCTCCCTGTATCACTATGCAATGTATGATCTAAAATATCATCATGAACATTACTTGCATGTAAAAGAGTGGCAATGCTAACAAAGACATTAGGATTAGTCGCAGTGAGTGCAAATAAGGGGTCACCCCTAACAATTGCAACCCACATTCTGCCCAAACCTATAACATTACCCGAGACATCAAGCACCCCATAAGTTTGCTCCATTGAAGAGATTTCTTCTGTCCAATTACAAGATATGGCAGGTCTCTATCTAAGAGGGACAGTTTTCTTAGGTGTTTGCAATGCGTTTGGCTCTTGTTTTTCCTTTTCTTTCCCTTTTACAACAAGAGGGCTTGCTGTGCCGATCTTTCACTCACACACACACACATGTATATATATATATATGCACCTTACATACGTACATACATACATATACACATACGTATATGTATGTATGTATGTGTGTGTATGCACGCGTACTCTGTGTGTGTGTGTGTGTGTGTGTGTGTGTGTGTGTGTGTGTGTGTGTGTGTGTGTCTCATAGATTGGAGTCTTGCCAGTCGGCCTTTTCTTGGCTAGGCGACTTTTGGCACCTTCAACTTGTCATAGTTGTGGTGCTTCTCAAGAGACAGTCTTTCATCTTTTGTGGAGTTGTCCTCTGACCAGGACTTTATTGGATCGGATTGCTGCACGTTTGAGAGCCCGCTTCCGACAGGCACCGTTTGGGAAATACTTTTGGATCTTCGGTCTTCTCCCTTCACCCCTTAGATCCTATAAAGTCTTCTTTGATTGGGTTCGCTACTGGGCTTTATAGACTACCTGGCAGTCTCGCAACAGGATAGTTTTTGCTGGGCCTCATTTGGATGCTTACTCATTCTTCCGTTCCTCTCTTCAGCAATCTTTATATGACTGTCTCTCTCTTCATGAGATTGACTCATCTCTGTATGCTCTTTTTACAGATTGTTTTTAGATGCTTAACTATGTTCACACTGAACATAGTGAACACTCTAGTAGTCTCCCTTGTATATGGTCTTTTTGGTGGGTTTTCCTCGTTTTGAGGTTTCCCACCTGTAATTAATGACATGAAGCTTTACAAAAAAAAAAAGTGTGTGTGTGTCATAAGATCGAGTAATGGAAACTGTCAACATGGCCATTACATGTACGGCTACATATTGTCCAATCCATTATCATGGCTTATGTTCAGTTCCACTTGCCTCTTATGCCTTGGTCAAATAAGGATATTGACAGTTTCATGTCCAAAGCTTTAGAATGTTTATGGCGGACAAAAACAGATAGAAAGGCTGTCCGATTGCTCGAAAAGATCTTGTATGCACTCCCAAAATGCATGGAGGCTGGAATATACTCGATATTTGCGACCATGTCATTGCAAGAAAGGCAGCTTTACTTCTTGAATTCCTCCACCAAAAGCAACCTTGGACTTTAATGCTGGCACATTTGATTGCGACTATGAAAACAAAAGCTTGTGGGGATTTGATAGTTTCACACCATGATGTCATATTTGGAAAATTTGAAGGTCGGATTGTGAGCTGCCCTTATTCCACTAAGCTTGTACATGATTGGCAAATGCTTCTTTCTCATCTTCCTTGGTCTAGTAGACCTCCAAATAGAGGCAATTCCTTGTGAAAAGAAAGTATTCATTGGAGCAGGGCTTTTCAACATTTTTTAGCTGCATTACAACCCAAAAAAGCATACTTCCCCTCCAACTTTGGTGTACGCTCGGTTGATGATGATGTTGATGATCAAGGCAATGTATTCTTCTTTCCACACAGGCTATCAGAAGATATAATCTGGGTATGCATCACAGGCATGTATGGCATGAAATAAGCTCTATATTGCAAGATTTTCAGTCGGTGCTTCACTTGAGGATGAGGAAAGATAAAGAGACTCGAAATTTGACAAGCAACTTCCAGGTTATTCTCCTTTTCTTTCCATCACCTCACGGCAGCTAGAGTCTATAAAATTTTGCTCCCTCCACCTTGGATGCAAATCAGTTGTGGCATGTAAACAAACCTCTTCGATGGTAGAAGGCCTCTCTATCTCTGCAGTTTGGAAAAGCAAATTTCCTCTCAAACAGACTTTTCTTGTGGAGATGCATTGTTGGTGCATCGCCAGTTGGCACCTTCTTAGCCAAGAGAAACATTGCATGTGCCTCTTGTAAGAGGTGTTCTCATCACCGAGAGACAGTTATTCATTTGTTATGGATGCCCCTCTTCTCGTGCTCTCTTGGACAAACTGTCAGGGCACTTGAGATTGCGATTTCCCAACATCATTTTCGGGAAATCCTTCTACATGTTCGGGCGCCTTTCTTCACATTTGCCGGATTACAGCCTTTTCCTTTCTTGGACTAGATACTAGGCTTCGTGGACAATCTACCATGTACGAAATCAGCTCATTTTCAGTCATGAGAGATCATTTGCTTCCTTCTTTTAGGAGGTCTCTTTACCTTTCACTCCAAGATTCTTTTGAACTCGGGGATCTTTCCTCTCAAGAGGTGGAAGTGTTTTTCCATTGTTTCTGATATATGAGTAGTAGTTGTCCCAACTTGAGATAGCTATGAATGTACCATACTCTCCTTAACGAAGCAGTGGTTTCACAACAACAAGAAAAAATGTGTGTGTGTGTGTGTGTGTGTGTGTGTGTGTGTGTGTGTGTGTGTGTTAGAGGGCGCTGCACAGGGAGTAGGCGGCGATGCACGCACACACACACACACACACACCCCAAAGTCCTATAAAGGCAAAAAATCAGTTGTTGGAGATGTCTCCTCTTATGTTCAACACACAGATGGTGCATGTGTTGCATTGGTCTCTCACGAGGGATTTTCAAAGTTTGATAAGACATAAATGCCCGATATGGGTCTAGGTTGTCGACTTTCCCCGCACGTGGAGACGCTTGCTTCCTGGAATTGTGGCAGGATTTGGGAAAGTAGTTTCCCCCCCCTAGAATGAATGGAAACATGAATCGATTTTGCATCTTGTGGGATACTGTCAAACCCACCCTTCAGGCATTATGATTGACTTAGGGGATCCTATGATAGGAGAAAGGCCTTTCAAATTAAAATGGTGGAAAATTTGCAGGCGCGTGTTTCCAATGTGGGAAATTTGGACATATGCAATCAAAATGTCCCAAACCACAATTGCAGCTGCCTCCCTCAGCTATCCCTAGAGAGCCAAATCTTGTCACAGCAAGGCACAATATCCAATAGAAGGCTAAATCGCCAAATGTTACACAAACTCAAAACAATGTAAATGGAAAAGGCAAAGGAAAGCAAGTCTCGGTATCTCAGCCAATAACTCTGGCGTCTACCTCGAAACAAAAGGGAAAAATGCAGGTCTCAAAGGCTTCAAAGGGTTGGATCTTGCCAAAAAAGCCTTTTAAAGTAAAGCGACCAATAATTGAAAGAAACTATATGGTTCCTATGTCTGATGGCAAGCAGCCAAATGTCTCTATGAACACGAGAGATGATGGTACAACCATTGCTAATGCTTGGGCAAAATTTGCAAAAGGCATAAATAAGGATGTCCTCACAGTTTCAGGACAGCAATCCTATGTCACGGAGCATTCTAATGCTTACTTTCAAGATGATCTTAGTAATGATGTTTTGGATCCAAGTGATGTTCCCATGAATACGGCCTGACGTCCTATAATTACAGTTTCATGGCCTTGTACATTCTCTGCATTGTATATACATGACTACACCAATCAAATGCTGCATATAATGTCCGTGGGTTGTGCAAAACCGAAAAATGGCGACTTTTATGGTCTTATGTTGCTAGCATGAAGCCAAATGTGATATCTCTGGTCGATTGCGTTACTTTGCGGGATATAGTATTTTTTTATGTAGGCACAAGGGACTACTCCGGTGTGCTTATCATGGTCCGCAATGAACTGCACCCAACTCTTGCATTCAATGATCCAGCTAGACGCAAGACAATGTTTGTTGCACGGGGAAATTTTTGAGTTTGCTACGGTCTATGCACACACAGCGTCAGCCAAGCGGGCTGCCTTATGGACTAAAATTAGAGCTTATCCATGGTTGCATAATGCCTTTATCTGTGGTGATTTCAATAATGCGCCCTCGTTGGGAGATAATTCCTCGGGGCGCACACATATGCTGGCTTTGAAAAAGGTTGCTTGGGCAAACATGGTTGATGAAATACATGCAATAGATTTATGGCCACATGTCAGACGAGGGATGCTTGGTTACACTTTCTCACATTCGGCCATATTTTCTTACCATGCTAGGTTGGACAGATGGTACTTGTTAAATGCAAACCAATACATGCAATAGATTTATGGCCACATGTCAGACGAGGGATGCTTGGTTACACTTTCTCACATTCGGCCATATTTTCTTACCATGCTAGGTTGGCCAAATTGTACTTGTTAAATGCAAACCAATACGATGAATTTTTTTGCAAAATGTGGATTGCCATGCATTGCAACTATCAGATCATGCTCCGCTATGGATGGGTCTCTATTTTGGACTGCCAATAGATGATATGCCCTTGTATAACAAACGCCTGTTGCAAATAAACAATAGCTCTCTTACGTGACCACTTCCAACAAATGGTGAAGGATATCATCCTTCCGCTGGCCGCTCAGATGTTGCATGGTATAGATTTGTGACCCGTATGCAAGTTGCTATTCAAGATTATGGAAAAATCTTTTTGTATGAACAAAGGCAAATGGTAACAGAAGCAAAAGTCAAATGTCAGGTCTTGAGAACTAGTTGATTGCACCCCATTACAACCTGCTGAGGAAGAAGCTCTTTGTATTGCTAAAGAACAACTCGCTGCAAATGACGAGAAAACTAGAAAAATGGAAAGTGAGAGCCGAGGAGAAATGCTTGTGGGGTAAGGGCTGCTCCTCTAAACAATTTTTCCAACAGCTTCATCATGCCCGACAAAAAGATAACATTAAGAGGGTTGAAATGGACACAGGAACATGGACATCCACAAAACGAGAACTTGCAGATGCTAAGCAGCTCACTTTGCAGCATTCTTTGCTGCCCCGCACCTCCCTTCGCTGCATATGCACGCACCTAGGGAAGCCTTATTGGTTCATGACAAGAGAAAACTCACTGCAACTCGCTGCAAATGACAAGAGAAAACTAGAAAAATGGAAAGTGAGAGCCAAGGAGAAATGCTTGCGGGATAAGGGCTTCTCCTCTAAACAATTCTTCCAACAGCTTCATCATGCCCGACAAAAAGATAACATTAAGAGGGTTAAAATGGACACATGAAGATGGACATCCACAAAACAAGAACTTGTAGATGCATATGCAGCTCACTTTGCAGCATTCTTTGCTGCCGCAGCCCCCTTCGCTGCAAATGCAGGCACCTAGGGAAGCCTTATTGGTTCATGTAAATCCAATATTGTCCCTGGATGATGCGAGTACTATGGAAAGCCCTTTGCTGAAGTAGAATTAAGCAGGATTTGCATGACATGGGGAGATGGAAAGCCCCCGGTTGGGATGGACTACCGGTGGAATTCTCCGTGCAATTTTGGGACACCAATTGAAAGTGCCATTGCTATATATGATAAATCTTGCATGGGAAAATTGGGAATTGCCTTCCTCCTAGAAAGACGGAATGTTAAAACTCTTTCCAGAAAAGAGCTTGTGTGAGTATTTTGCAAATTGGAGACCCATCACACTCATGCAAGTGGCATACAAATTGGTTGCAAAAATGCTGGTTAACCGCCTCAAGGGCTCTCTCTATACACGATTGCATCCGGCGCAATATGGGTTTATGCCTCCCAAACACATTACGAACAACATTGCGAATGCGTACATTGGCATTGAGTATGCTAAATACACAGAACAAGATGTGCTTCTGATGCAAATAGATATTGAAAAGGCCTTTGACGCAATCCAATGGGACTTTGTGGCAAAAACCATGCGCCATATGGGCTTCAGTCGCAAAATGAGAAATATTGTTTACTGGCTTTGTCAAGATAGCCGAGCATCGGGCATTGTGGATGGAGAACTCACAGAGGCATGGAGCTTACGCAAATCGGTACGCCAAGGCTGCCCCTTGAGTGCGTTACTATATGCGATTGCCACACATCCACTGCTTTTACATATGGATCACCTTCTTGCCACGCATACTTTGCATGGGCTGGTTTTGCCATCAAGTGAACAATTTGTGGGATAGGCATATGCAGATGATTCCTTCTTTTTGCCTAGAAATGATCCGGATGATCTCAAGTCCGTAATGGAAGCACTTGACCTCTTCGCATGTGCGGCAGGCCTCAGTCAATTTTAGGAAACCCAAGCTCTTGCCAATGAAAATTGAAGCTTGGTATGCTCATATATGGCCAGGGCAAATAATTGAGCCTTCACAGATCGAGCGTCATTTGGGATATCTGCCGCCGCTGGCATGGACAATACTACTAATGCACACGCAGACTGGATATTACAACGCATAAAAGGAAAATTGTACTACTAGAAGCTTTCCACTTGGCCTCTGCATGTATGCCTCAGAATAGTGCAATCCATACTCATTGCATATATTCAGTTCTTTTTACCTCTTCTGTTTTGGCCAAGGGATCGGATTGATGCTTTTATGTCAGAAGTATTAGAGTTCTTTTGGAAATCAAAACACCATAGGAAGGCACTCAGGCGATTGTCAATGGCAAAGCTATGCACTCCCCGTATTCATGGTTTCCTAAACACCCTCAATATACATATACATGTCCTTGCACAGAAAGCTACTCTGTTGTCAGATTTTGCAGCACAGCGGCAGCCTTGGTCACGGATGCTAGCGGCCATGTGTGTTAGAATGAGATCTTCGGGCTTTGGTGACTGGACTACAACACACTGGGAGGTCGTGTTTGGACGTTTTGTTGGAAAGATACTCGGCTGCCCATTAAGCACGCACCTTATTCAAGATTGGAAGAAAGTATTACACCATGTGATGTGGAATGGCCGTGACATGATGCAAGGGAATTCACTGAGGGCTGAAAGCATACATTGGACTACGGCTCTTGCCCGCCCATTGGCTTTCACACAGCCAAGGAAAGCTTTCTTCTTGGCAAAAGAGGGCATAATTGAGATCCATGATGTGGTGGACCACGTTGGAAACATTAAGTCCTTCCCTATGGCTCGACATAGTTTTGGATTGGGTATGCATTATAGACCTTTGTGGCATCAGATATATGAGTTGTTGTCCCCCTTTGCACCAATACCACCGCTTTGTATTCATGACTGCCTAGCTGACTGGAAAGTTTTGGGGGTTTCTTTGGATACTATATCGGCTAAGAATTTATATGTGAGGCTGTATGGATTACACATGTATGTAATGATATGTGGCGCTTACAAAAACCATTACTACGGTGGAGGAAATGTTTTAAGAGATATCTGGAGGAGCAGTTTGCCATTGAAAGAACGCATGTTCCTCTCGAGATGCATGCTTGGAGTTCTCCCAGTGTGTGTGCTTCTGCACTCACGACGTATCTGTGCCTCGTCATGCCACCGCTGTGCCTCGAGATGCATGCTTGGAGTTCTCCCAGTGTGTGTGCTTCTGCACTCACAACGTATCTGTGCCTCGTCATGCCACCGCTGTGGTGCGCAAACTAAGATGGTGTTGCACGTTCTTTGGTCCTGTCCACATTCCAGACTGCTCCTAGACAGGGTTTCAGCTTCCTTGCGCATTAGATTTCCTGCACACTTTTTTGGGAAACAGTTCTGGATATTGTGAGTGCTTACAATTGCGCTCCAGCCTTATGCTGCGTTCTTCTGTTCTAAGCTCTGTGGACAATTTGGACCAGCTAGAACCGATTCATGTTCAAACAGCATATATCAGACACCTCCTTCAGGCTCTCCTTGCGACAAGTGTGTGTTAGAGTTGTGTATGCATTGGTGTGTGTGTGATGTGTGGTTGCGCTCGCCAACACTTCTGTAGAACCGCCAGTGGGCTGTTACTAACTCTACAGCAGCCCACCAACGGTTCTACAAAGGCATTTGCACCACCCATCTTTACCAATTCTAGTCTACTCCCTTTGCACACGTGAGTTTCTGTGTCTCTGGTGTGCGTGTACAAGCATACGTTGTGTGCAGCTGGTGTTCGACGTGACCTGCTTCCCCTCTAATGCGTCATCTCCCATCTTTATGCCCTCACACTTCCTTGCTTGCGACCTACTCTCTTTCTTTGCTCTATTTTTTCCTCTACTCAGACCTTTATGCATGCCTCCTTAGATACATATGCATTTTTCAGGCATTCTTTGCATACCTCTCTATATGATGCCTATCATATAAGAGACATTTCTCTGCATATCTTAGAAGTGTTTTCCCTCTGTTTATAGCTTCCATCCACTCTGGGTGGTAGCGGTTCTACATTAAGTTAATTAAAATCAATGGTTTCACTAAAAAAGTGTGTGTGGGTCAGTGTACAATGAACAACTGAATCTCTCCTTAGTGTGTGCCACGTGGTTCAGTATGGACTCTTCTTGGGATCAGTTGACTTCAAACAATGATGTGAATATCAAGGTTGACTATAAACAATGATGTGAATATCAAGGTTTATTATCATGCTCACAAGAATGATGAGCACAAGAAAAAGGTTCTCTGCACTGAGCTTGGCAGATCTCTCCAGGAGTTATCTCTTGAGGAACATTTTTGTTCATGATATGTTGATTGATGACTTTGTGGACAGTAAAAAGGATTGGCAATTTCTGGATCCTTATTTTCGGTTTGATATCCCTTTCCCTTCGGTGGTCTCACCACTGAAGTTCTCAAAATATGCTACAGTGGTTTTTCCCCCCTGGCAAAATGCCTCTTGTGAATGAGGTGGCACAATGGATAAAATCAGAAATGTAGTTGGTGGTGTGTTCTGCTGACAGAGGATTTTATGAGGTTCTTTTTAAAGAACCTAAACATGGAGTAGCTTTATTGTAGAAATCGCCTCTCATGTTTGGCACTCAGTTGGTTCATGTATTGCCGTGGTCAGCAAATAAAGACTACGAAAGTGTCATTAAACATAAATGCCCGACGTGGGTCACAGTGAAGCATTTCCGTGAACATTATTTGCCTATGTTGGCTCTTGATTGGGTAAGGTGGTTTGTCATTCTCGACCTACTAAAGATGGAAATCGTTTTATGACGGTCACTCCAATTCACGCTTGGCATCATCTAAAGGCAAGGCAAAGCCTTGTGATCTGGGATACAATCAGGCATGTTGATCCCTCAGTCTCTATTGGAATAAAATGTATTGGTAATAGACAGCTTGGGATCGGCCGTCGGAACTATGAGCTTATTTGGGGCACCTTTGCTGGTGCATGCTTTAAATGTAAACACGTTGGACATATCTCCAATAAATGTCCCACTGTAATTCATAAACCACCAACTGTGGCCCAGCTTCCGGTGGCGCCAATTTCGCCTTCTAATTCTACTGCAAATGCCATTCATGCGTCACCCTCTGCTACTATGGCTAAGCAACAAGAAAAACCAAAAGGCTCATTGCCTATAGTTAATCAGCAAGCCTCCACCAATAAGGTTGTGCACTCTTGCAAGTCTAAACGGAAAAGTACAGTGGATCAAGATGGTTTTGTTGCCCCAAAAAAGACTTTCAAGGTGGCTTTGTACAAAACTCATAATGGACCTAGACCCAAGAGAATGTAGCTCATAATGTGAATTCTTTAGTGGCTAATGTTCTCAATGCAAAAGCAAATCCCACTCCCAATGCGGTCTCACGTAATTTGGTTCAAGTTTTGTACCGGAGGTACTCAGCTCTTTGATAAGCATGATGCTATTTGGAATGTATTGCGGGATCCGAGGAGATCTGCGTATTCTCCTTACCGTTCACTCCGAGATTCTTTTGACCTCGGAGATCTTTCCTCTCAAGAGCTGGAAGTGTTTTCCCACTGTTTCTAATATCTAAGTAGTAGTTGTCCTACCTTGGGATAGCTATGAATGTACCATACAATCCTTAATGAAGCAGTGGTTTCACCAAAAAAAACAATGTATAAGCGCGCGTACATATATATATACACTAGCTTACATTTCTTTGCAATTTTGTACATAAAAGTTAAATGATAATTTAAAGATGTTAAAAAAATTGCAATAACAAGATGCATGGAATGGTGGCAAAAAATAATAATAATAAATCATACATACAAAAACCATAATTTTTTTATATGCACATACATATATGTATATAGGTGTGTGCATGTATACACACACACACACACACACACATGCAATGACCAAAGGGGGGGAGCCGCGTTTGCATCTACTACCTATTGGAAGAGAAATCTCTTGTGAAGCCCCTCTTCTGATGGGAGACATTTGGGTACGCGCTCTCAAGCCTCCAAAAGGTGGCTTTGAGAATCCTAGCTCAGGATTGCTCTTCAGGTGCATGTGAGAGGAACTGGAGTTCCTACTCACTTGTACACACGAAGTTACGCAATCGCTTGAGCACGCGACCATTAGAGCAGCTAGTGTATTGCTGTGCTAGCTTGCACATGGTGCGCGCGATGCAAAAGATGGAATCGACGAGACAGGTATAAGTTATAAGCATTCAAATTTCAAACTTCAATGTTTATTGAAACTAAATTCTAATACGTTGCTTGTCACTAGATCATTGTACAATGTAGGTGAATGTGGATGCATTCAAATTCACAGGGGACACTCTTGACAGTGTTAACAAAGAGCAAGATGAGGAGGAGAGACTCTATGCAGAGATCTATCGAGAGCTCGAGTCGTTTGATCGACAACCTACTCGCACCCGTCGTGGGCGTGGAGGTAGTGGCAGAGGAGTGCAAGTAGGAAGCTGTGGATGCACAATTCGTCGCGTTTCGAGGGACATTGTGCAGACCTATGTGCGGCATGGTTCGGGTAGCTCCACACCTACTGTTGCACATGAGGAGGCTCCCTTTGGCTTCTCACATGAGCTTAGGGGGCCCGAGTTCAATGATGAGGGCAACCTCCTTAGCGATGGCGACTTCGACGAGGCCACCGATGTGTCCTCTTCTTATGAGGATGATTTCAACGAGAGCTCTGATAGTGATGCCTTTGTCTAGCCTCTCCTTGGGCCTTGGACCTCTTTTTGTACTCGTGCCTAGTGCGCATCGCACCTCTATGGCTTATATACTTTTGTTTCACTTCAAACTTGTTTTTAATGAAATTTGGTTTGAAACAACTTCTCTAGAGTCTACCCTTCCAAATTGAAAATGTCTATGTTTGTAAGTGTTCTTTTATAATTAAAAAAACGTATTTTATCGTGCGGTGTCCCAAAATTTCATATGGTACCGTATTTTCCCATACGGTATCGTATTTTTGTACCATGACAACTATGATATATATATATATATATATATATATATATATATATATATATATATATATCATAGTATAATATATATACTATGATATATATATATATATATATATATATATATATATATATATATATATATATATATATATATATATATATATATATATATATCTTTGCGAATTTTGTACATAAAAGTTCAATGATAATTTAAAGGCATTTAAAAACTGCAATATCAAGATGCATGGAATGGTGCCAGAAAACGATCATAGATACAAAAAACATGATTTTTTGCTCATTAAAGCAAGAGTTTTAAAAGAGCTAAATTACCAAGCGACCACGATAGTTGCTATAATCCTTCGCATCAGAGAGCTCTTCATTGCTTGTTGTTGGGCCTTCGTTAAGCTGCACCTTGGAGCTTTTTTGGAAAAACCAATTGAATGTAAGATCCAAAAGTCTTGCATATACCTCATTTGAAATCAAGATTATAACACCCTTCTTATCCTTAGCAATTGGTCCCATTATACCCAGCTTCTCGGCTATTATTTCGCTTCTAGAGTCATATCCAGGATCTGATGGTATTTCTCTTAACAATGCCTGCATCAAAAACATGAAGCAGCCAGATATCACAAGGTACCAAAAAACAATCAGTCATTGATTGTAGAGGTTTCAACAACATACCAGCCAAAATAACAAGGCCGGAAATTGAACACCAATTTTACCGTGTTGGAAAAATCCAAGCATCTGCAAAGTATCAAAACCACACTTCATATTCAACTTAGTGAAAGAACCACCAGCACACATTGAAATACATGAGTTGAACAGCCTTCTAAAATGCATCATCTTAACAAAAGAAAAAAACAAGCTTGGAGCTCTCACCCCCCCCTCCCACCTGCTCGTACCCCCCGTGTGCCCCTCTCCACTACGCCAGCCCCTCCCTCTCCTCGTCTGCACAAACCTCCCCCACCCCCCCCCCCGTGGGGCCCACCCCTCGTCGCCCCTGCCTTCTTGCCTGTTTTCCACCTGCTGTTCCCTTTTGCCCCTTCCCCTGCCCCTTTTTTGCCTCACCCCTGTTTCAGCCTGCCGCCGTCGTCCCCCTTTTTTGACCACCTGACATGGCACTATAGGTCCCCACTGTGGCTATTCCCCCTCCTCCCCAGATGTAGCCTCCATCCGAGAGGGCTGAGGATAATCATCAATCCCTTCCCCTTGTCTTATTCGCAAGGGGAGGGCCCATTGTTAGGAGCCAAGCAATCGTTTTCATAAATACATATCCTTGCAGGCCTCTGGCCTTAGTAGCCCCATCCCCCCACCCCACCCCTGCCAGGCACAAAACGTAGAGGGAAGGGCTTGATGGTTATCTCTGGCCCACCGAGAGCAGCCAGCTGAAGAGGAAGCCCCCCTCTTCTTTATTGTTTATATCTCGCTCTAGGGATGTACTTGGTCGCACCCTTGCTCAGCCCCCAAGGCAGCAACTAGGGGGGAATAGCCACGATCAACCTACAGGACCTGGAGGCATACATCAAGACTGTGGAGGACAACACAAAAGGTGTTGGGAAAACAGAAGAAGGTGCTGGACAGGGTCCTGAACCAACATGAAACACAGTTGGAAGGCCTCCGCAAGGAGATAATAACAAGATTGAAGAATTGGCAGCAAAGGTGAACCACCAGGAGGAGGAGATTCAGATGTTGAAAGAGACCCAGATGCAACAACATGCAATGCCAGAGGCTTCCCCAGTGATAGGGGAACTCCGAGCAAAAATGGAAGCCCTAAAGGCTATTGTCAAGGACCGTACAGTGGAGGAAGGGGAGCTGAATATTCAGGAGGGTCTAAGGACGGACTTGGAGCACCAAGAAAGATTTGAGTGGAGGTGGTGAAGAAGCACAAACCCCCAAGGCAGATGCCATGACACTTTGCCAGATGATAGGAGTGGACAGGATTGCCCCCCCCTTTGCAGCTACATGGAGGGCTGGCAAGGATTTGACACAAAAGAAGCCCCTCATCATCAGATTCCCTAATGCCGCCAGTAGAAAGGCCTTCTTACACAAACAGGCTGCCCTCAACGGCATGAAGGTGTACATGGGGGATGATCTCACTCCACCACAGGTGGCACACCAGCGTGAGGTGATGGTGACAGTTCATGAGGCCCGTACAGCGGGCAAGTCGGCTATCTACAGAGATGGTACCTCTGAGCCTTTTGAGCCAACCTCACTACCTCTAAGCCATGCTTACTAGCCTCTGAGTCTGTGGCAAGGCACATGTTTTAGTTGGAGCAATAGGTTGTAGTCTTGAGCCCAAATCCTGATGGCTTAAGAAGGTCTTCTCATGACATCTCCACCTTCACTCTCTGAAGGGGGGGTTTGTTGGGTAGTCGGAGCTTCACGTGTATGTGACCGTCTTGTATGTGTACCCGTTTGTGTCCACCTTGTTACCCACTTGTGTCTGTGTGTGTAATTCCCCTAAAGGGTTAAATGTATGTGTGTGTGCAACATTAATCATGTATATGTGTGTGAACGCCTCCTACACCATCTACAGGAGATCGGAGTCCCATCTGACATGGTTTGGAGAATCATCGCCCTCTATGAGTCCGTCACCAGATGAGTGAGAGCCCCAAGAGGTACATCACAGGAGATTTCCAGCACTATTGGGGTGAAACAGGGCTGACCTCTATCACCCACTCTTTTCGGCCTCTACATTGATGAGATTTCAAGCTTCATTGATGGATTAGGCGGGGCTGGTCCCACACTGGCAGGCATATTGATCCCCATGCTACTTTATGCAGATGACATCGTCCTCCTCTCAGACTCAGCCAAAGGGCTTCAAACACAGTTGGATGCTTTACATGACTTTTGCACTCAACGGGACCTCTCTGTTAACCTTGGTAAAACCAAGGTAATGGTCTTCAATACCTCTCGCCCCTTCACATCCAGATTGAGCTTCACATATAGAGGGGATCCTGTGGAGATTGTCTCATCCTATGTCTACCTTGGTGTCACTTTCAGTGGCCCACACTTTACCATGGTTCCCGCAACACATGCCAGAGTGACCAGGACTTTCACTTAAGAACTCTCGTTATTACAGCAAAGCATTCCATAGGAAAGGCACACCTGTACAACACCTCCGTGCTTGAAAAGGTCTTCTCCATCGCTATCATGGATCCCACAACCCTTTCCCAAACAGCAGTAGGGCTGTACCAGACCACATGTCCTTCCTATAGTCACAGCTTGCATGTAACCTCGAGAAAACTAGAACCTGTTCACATGAATCCACAAACATGCTTTCCATATGAAACCAAAGACCTGTATCCGATAAACCATAGACCTGTATCCCATAACCATAGGCGTGTTTCCTCAATTCCAAAGTCCTGCTTCCTCTCGAAAACCAATGTCTTGTTTCCATGACAGATAAACCCACATATGCACCATCCAATCACGGTGCCAAACACCTAGAGAGAGAAAGATAGAGGACGTGTCAAGCAATCCCTGAATACACATAGGTCCAAGATAAAGAGCAACACACATCTCTTCCAAGAACATCATGCTGTGCATATGTAGTTTGATCCTCTGCATCCTATTCTCGTAAACAAAACCTACTTGCGAGAAGAAAGAGAGAGAAACCCCTTGGCTGTTAGCCCCTCGGTGCCTCCTTCGGCTCGCCTTCTTCCAAGAGAGAGATAGAGTCGTGCTGTCCAATCCAACAGTTGCCTTGAGATGTCTCTGCTGGCTTCTTCCACACATGCAACCTACCTGCATCCGCCTCGCTCCTGTTGCTAGCTGCAGCCCATATGCGCAGCCACTTGGTCTTCCACACGTGCAGCCTCTACCTGAAACCCACCTGGCTGCCCGACTGACAGCAGCCCCTACGCACAGCCACCTGGTCGCCTTTTGCTGGCAGGAGCCCATGCGCAGCCACCTGGTCACCTGCCTGGCTGCCCATGCATAGCAACACCTGTCTGGAGCCCAGGCACAGCAGCCTGTTTGGAGCCCATGCATAGCAGCGCCGGCTGTAGACCATGCACACAGCAGCCTGTAATAGCCCATGCGCAGCAGCGCCCAGCAGCAGCCCATGCGCACAGCCCATGCGCAGCAGCACCCGGCAGCAGCCCATGCGCACAGCACTTGCGCAGCAGCAGCAGCAGCTGCCTGGACACGATGCGCTTTCTCAAAAACGCCAAAAGCAAGATTAAGAACGCATGCTGCCAATATTAATAATATTTTTAAGCTTCAAAGGTTATTAAACCTTATAAACAATAAAATTCCCTTTTGTCCCCTTTCACACTTGGGCTGGCCACCATTTATGAGTTTCCTTTTCATATCCAACTAAGGCCTATTCACACTATCCGTGCCCATGCCCACCTGCTTGTTGTCCAGAGGGAAAAACACAGGGTCGTAACACAGCCTTGAGCTTACTTGAGCGGCAGTGCTTCCACGCACATTTCAAGGAGCCTAGGACGAAGGGCTGGCTTTTTGACGCCCTCTCATCACACCAGCCTTGATGTATGGAGCAGCCTTCTGGGGGCCAGATTTACCCGATGAGGATTGGCAGCAAATTGAGAGGCCCCATGTCATGATGTTCTCCCGTATGATCCGCACCAAAGCATCAGTCCCACACCAGATTATCCAGGCAGAGTTTGCTGCAGCCCCGATGGTAGTGGATGCACTCTTCCAAACAGTCACATACCTCCATCGCATCAGTCACATGGATACCCAGATGGCAGAGGTACCCGAGGCTTGCCCTGGAGTCCTCCAGACAGCTAGCACTTGAGAGGCACTCTGGATTATGGTATGCACTAGTTTCCACTTGGTTCTCAGTATATGGGCTCTGCATGGACCGCCTACCCCCCCTTCAGTACAGTTTGGACTCCCCTTTTCTCCGGCTATCTCACGAGGATACCAACCGGGTGATCCGGTTAGATCTTCTCAGCCTCTACACACATTGCACATGGATCACACCTCGGGAGCTCCCCACGAAGATGCACTTCTACAGAGATCACTTCCTCACACTCACTGAGGATGGATTCATCCAACAGCCGGGCTAGTTGAGTGTTCACATGTCCCATGCCATGCAGATAGCGATTGGCCAGATACGGGTTTCATCCCACCGCCTCAGAGTGGAGACAGGTAGAGCTGAGTACGTCTTAAGAGCCGGGAAGCTCATACGGATACCCAGACAGGAGAGGATTTGCCAACTATGCCACACAAAGGTTGAGACGGAGGAGCATTACATATGCCGCTGCCCAGTATACTATGAGATCCGCGGGAGGTTTCACTGTCTATTTCATGAGGGATTCGGTCCACTCTCCAGGATCATTGACTTCCAGGACCAGCGTTGCCTAGGCCTCTTCTTGCTTGAGCTCCACAAACACAGGGACACCTTCTTGAGAGAGCCTCGGCCCCAGCCACCCCGCCCCCTCCCTCGCCAGCCAACCATCACCAGTTTCTTCCGGACCCATGAGGTGGAGGACACCAACATAGTGGATCTTGTGGACCCTCCATGAGCTGCTCTGGACCTACCTCGCCCGAGAGGAGTTACCTCGGACCAAGCCTCTGCACACCCCCCCCCCCCCCCGCCGTCGGCCACGATCACCTCATCAGCTCCAAATCCAAGACATGCTCCACCGCCATCGAGCTACCTTTCCACCTGACATAGCGGAGGGAGACCTCTTGGCCATACTCATTAACCCCATGCTTGATATTTTGGAGTGGTATACCATCTACTCGGAGCTGATGTTGCTCTCATGTTTCTATGTTGTTAGTATTCCATGATGAGTTTCCATGGACAGTTTTGTATCACCCCGGTCAGATAGCTATGTTTAAGTTTTCTTTCTGTTTTATTTTCCATTCCATGATGAGATATGCCATGGACATTATTGTATCACTTTGGTCTCATAGGCCCATTGGGTCTTTAGCAGACGCTTAATATATCTTTCTTTCTCTACTCCATGATGGAATAATTCGAGCCTCCATAGCCATGGGCTGCCTAACCCTAACCCTAATACCTTACAATGCCACCCCTTATAGTCACCACGCATCTGTCATCTAACTCTAACTTCATCCACCCTCCCACTATCTCGTCCCATGCCCAACGCTTTTTGCCCACCCTCCCTCCCCTCCCCACCCCCCGGCCAGGCACAAAACGACGTGGGAAGGGCCGAGAGGGGCCATCTGGAGAGGATGCCCCCCTCTTCTTTATTGTTTATATCTCGCTCCAGGGATGTACTTGGTTGCTTCACTTGGCATCTGTTTTGTAGTTCACATTTATGGATGTTTCTTTAATGACTAATGAAGAATCTTTTCTTCGGAAAAATCAAAGAAAAAGACACACAGGGGAGATGCAAAAAAAAACGAAAAAAAAAAGGTAAGTGTTTAGCTATACTATGTACACAGAAAGTGAAAGCCTCGTAATTGTGGTTTTGAAATTGTTTTTAAGTTCAACAAACTGTTTTCACTATCTACATTATTGTGATGAACAGTCCATATTTGAGGTAAATCAAAAATTCAATCCAATGCACTCAACCTGCTGAAGTCGTCCCAAGCTATCAACACACACAGCTCACCTCTGCTTACAACATGCCTAGCCCTCATATGCACCCCGCACCTGTCAGCTAGCTCAACTTCACCCACCCCCCCCTCCCCCGACAGGCACAAAACAACAGGGGAAGGGCTTGATGGTTATCTCTGGCCCTCCGAGAGCGGCCAGCTGAAGAGGAAGCGCACCCCCCCCCTCCCCCCTCATTTTTGTTTATATCTCGCTCTAGGGATGTACTTGGTTGCTTCACTTGGAGTCTGTTTTGCAGTTCGCATTTGCGGACATTTCTTTAATGACTAATAAAGAATCTTTTCTTGGGAAAAACAAACAAAAGATAGACATAGGGGAGATGCACAAAACATGAAAGAAAAGATAACTGTTTAGCTGTACTATGCACACAGAAAGTGAAAGCCTCGTAATTGTGGTGTTGAAATTGTTTTTAAGTTCAACAAACTGAACTTCACTATCTACATTATTGTGAAGACGAATCCATAATTGATGTTAATCAAAAATTCAATCCGGAGTACTCAGCCTGCTGATGTCCTCCCAAGATATCAGCACGCAAAGCTCACCTCTGCTTACAACATGCCTACACCTCATATGCACCCTGCACCTGTTAGCTAACTTTAATTTTATCCACCCTCCCACTGTCGCGTCCCACATCCCCTGCTCTGTGCCCACAAATTGTGCTGCTGCCATCCTGCAAAGGCAGCCTCTACCCTCCTCAGCAAACCACAACACCAAAGTCTGCCTTTCCTGCTTAATCCTAGAAGGCCACACAGTCTTTTCTTTCTCTGCTTGGTTTTGCCTTACTACTTGTAAATTTGTAACACGGTGTCAGGCAAAATTCTGTAAAGGTGTTTTGAGTCCGTGTACATATGGCATGCATGGTTTGCAATAAAACTTTGCCTTGAATGCTCTGGCAAATGTACAGACTGAATGGCTTGCAGTGAGTTAGTACATGCATTTTTCTTGGGAGCAGGTGCTTGAGACTTGAAGTTTTAATGGTATGAGCTTTCTATTGGGTGTCTTGGATGTACTGGTGCAGATTTTTGGAATGGCCGTATGTCTCCACATCGCAGAGGGGTTGGGCATGATAGGCATGGTGATGAGACGTAGTATGTGTGTGGATTCCGGTGCTCAAAAGATCTTGATAAATAAGCATTGCAGTATGGCATGGGAACCACCTTTAAAAAAGTATATATATATATATAACACCACCAAGTGGCAAGTAACAAAGGAGCCACCTGGCGCTTCCTTTGGTTGCCAGCTTGTTCGCCAGCGAAATCTTCATGAAGGTTGGCGAAAGGAGTTTGGAGGGCGGTTGCCGCTTAGACAGAGGATACTTCTAGAGCGAGAGAGCTAAGGGAGAGGAGGTTTTTTGTGTGAAAAAAGGCGGATTACAAAAAAAAGCTTACGGGGTTGCCGCCTGGAGACTAAGGATTTTGGGAGAGTGCAGAGGATGGAGAGAGAACCTGCAGCGACGCTTGTTTGTTTTTTTCTTGTGTGAGCGACCAGAGCGAAGGAGAGGAGATTCCCTTTGTGTGCGTGAAAGGCTGACAAGGACGGGCTCTTGTTGGGCGGTGCGCATGGCTGGAGCGCAACGAAGAGAGAGCGGCCAGTTCGTGATGGAAGGCGCCGCTAGGTGGTGTCCGTTGTGAAGCCGGCAGTGGCCAACGTTGCGAAGGTGGTGAAGTTTAGTTCGCTGTGGCTGCTGGTAGCACAGAGAGACAGAGAGCTAAGGGGAGCGAAGCTGTTGGCGTCGACTAGGCAAGGAATCGCCTTGGGGACCAGCAGGAAGAGCGAAGGGGAGATGAGCTGGCGCCAACTGCAGCGGACAAAGAGAACAAGCCGGCGGGTCGACTGTCAGTGAAGAGAGCAGCGAAGGAGGCAGCTGACTGGGCGGAGGGGCCTCTGGTGTGTGATCAAGAGAAAGCTTTGGGCAGCAGTGTGTGAGTTGTTTGCTAAGCCACAAGGGCAGTAGGCCTACAAGGGATGTTGTGGGTCTTGAGTAAGAGGTGAGCGCGGGTGTGTGTCCGGAACAGCCAGCAGTAGCTCACGAGTGTATATGTGCATGTGGAGCAAATAGGGTGCGTGCGTATGTGTTGGGGAGTGAAGTGTTATTGCAGTGTGAGTGTGATATAAAAGGAGAGTGCGAGGAAGAGTGGGTTGAAGCTTTGTCAATTGATAAAAAGCTATGTGTGATGGATGACCCCTTGTAAATGGACAAATAGGGTTTGTGTTGATGATATTTGAGTGGCTTAGCCTTGCCGACAGATAAAAGGCCTTAATAATGAGATGTGTGAGCCGTTGAAGCTGTCTCTTCTTTGGTTTGTGTGAGATAAGAGAGAGATGTGGTGAGACGTGTATGATATCGTCTCTGGTGCCCCCATTTTGTTGTTATATTCAAAGTTTGTGAGTCGGGAGGCTATAGAGGCCTTGTGTTTGTTTCCTTGTTTCCGCCTCACATCTTTTTGGCGCCCCCACTGAGGATAGCTCAGGTATTTTTCTCAGTTTACAAGGGTGTATGCCCTAGGAGTTGAGGGTTTCAGGGAAGGTGTTTGTCTTGGGATTTAAGGTGAAGTTTGGGGATTAAAATGATGTCTTATCCAGAGTTTTTTGGTGGTCCTAATGAAGATGTAGCAGACTTCCTTGAAAGAATGGAGGTTGCGTGCATAAGCAACCATATCAATGAGTCGGTACAGGTGTTGCGGCTACTGAGCATCTGCTTGAAAGGGGATGCAAGGACCTGGTACAGAGCTTATGAGGAGTCATTGAGGGTTGCTGTTCCACGTATCGATATGACGGAAAATGGATTAAAGACAGCACTTAGCAACAGGTTCAAGAAGGTAGAAGACCCCGACAAGGTTTGGCATGCTGACACAAGGTGAGTTGGAATCAATTGATGATTATGTGAAGAAATTCTCTTTGTTGTGGGAGACTTTATGCAGGGCTTTAGGGGAAGACCAGGTACCCCCTGACATGATGAAGAAAAACAAGTTTGTAGCCGGGCTTAAGAGGAGTATTTGCTGGAAGGTGGAATTAAAGAAGCCCAGGTCTTATGAGGATGCGGTGGAGATTGCCAAATCAAAGGATTGGAAGTTGCAACGGATGAATCAGCTGGGGATGATTCCAGTTGTAGCACAGCCGAAGATTCGTAGAGTGGAGGCTACACCTATGAATGCAGTGATTGAGAGGATGAAGCCCGCTGAAGCCCAGGCTATGCAGATGGTACCACAAGCTAGTCAAGGAGTACCTATGGTTCCTGTAGGTTCTGATGAGGGATTGCGACAAGATATGAAACAGATGGTCGATCTTATGAAGAATTTGAGCTTAAATTTAATGGGAAGTACAGGTGGTGGACGTGGTAGAGGTAGAGGCAATAATCAAGAAGGGAAAGATGGACAGGCAGGGTATGGACGTGGTCGTGGTAGGGGCCGTCGTTTCATCCCTACATGCTGGAATTGTGGTGAGCTTGGTCATCTAAGTACAGATTGTGATAAGCCTCAGCGAATGGGTGGTGATATGTACCCACTACCTTCACAGTTACCTGACAGGTCAAACGACTATGGTATTGATATCAGGGATCAAGCAGGCCCCAGTGGAATCACAGCTGAGGAAAAGGGGAAGGCAAAGGTCGTGAATGTTGTTACTCTGGAGAATGTTCAGGTAAGAGAAGAAGGGGATGTGATGCCCGTTGGCAAGCGCACAACGGATGAAAGAGAAGGAAAGGGAGTGGCTGGCATAGTTACCACGGAACGGGAACGTTCCAGGAACGTCGGATGCTAGAACGGGAGCGGGAACAGGAACGGGAGCGGATCGGGAACGTCGCGGAACGCCACGTCATATGACATGTCAGCATATGACACAAAAAAATGTAACTTTTTGTATATGGATAGCCAAATATGCTTCCTAATATTTGCTCCCCCAAGACATGAACATACATTTCTGCAAGCAAAACAAACGTTCCGCAAAAAAAAAAAATGCGGAACGTTCCGACGTTCCGGGAACGTGCCTTCGCCCGGAACGGCGTTCCGGCGTTCCAGGAAGGCGGAACGACGTTGCGTGGTAACTATGGTGGTTGGACCCAGCCGTAAGAAGGGGAAGCAACACGAAGGAGAAGATGTGAAAGCCAAAAGAAAACGGAATCCTCGTAGAAGGTTCCAGGTGTCAGACTTCCCACTGGGGGATGGGCAAACCAGCTATAACCTGAAATCTGATATAGTGAACAGGAAGGCCAACATCACCTTTGGGCAGTTGGTGGAGATGGTGCCAAAATTGAGAAGACAATGGAAGGGACTTGTGAATCCAATGGAAAAGGAGTCAGAGAAGAGGTCAGTCAAAGTACTATCTTTAGAAGAGCTTCCAGATATTTGCCCTATTGTGGAGGTGTGGAGTAAAGGTAGGAACCTTGGTCAGGCCTATATAGATGGAGGAGCTCAAATCTGTGTGATTACTCAATCATGTGTGGAGCAGTCAGGCTTGAGGGTGTCTGGGGTTTCTGGTTTTCGAATCAGGATGGCTAATCATCAAAAGGGAAAATGTCTTGGTATGGTAAAGGAGCTGGAAATTGAAGCTTTTAATGTCAAAGCTACTGTAGATTTTCATGTGATGCCTGCGGGTCTTGGTGCTTTTCCAATTATTCTTGGACGACCCTGGTTGCGAGTGGTGGGTGCAGTACAAGACTGGAGGTATGGGACCATTTCTTTGCATAATAAGCGGGGTAATAAAAAATCTTTTGAGATGCATAGTAGGAGATCTTTGAATGATATGTGGGAGAGGCCACAGGATTCGAGTGAAGAGGAAACTACCACCAGTACTTCTGAATCAGAGATGGATTCATCGACTACTACTTCTAGCGAAGAAGAAGCAGATGTGGCTTTCCTAATATCAGAGCAACAAGGTAATGAAGATAAAGAAGTGCATGAAGTGGGTACTGAGGGAGAAGATACGTTGGGGTCGTATGAAGTGATCGAGGAATTACTGCAGCCAAAGATAGAAGTGAAGAAGAAGCAGGAGCTGATTGAAGGAATGCTGAGTGCGGATCTCTCGAGTGGAGAAAAGGTTAGATATGTTAATATGCTGTCTCATTTTCCAGAATTGTTTATCACCTCTTATAAGGAGATTCGAGGATTTAAAGGGCCAGATTTGAGGATTGAATTGAAAAAAGATGTAAAAACAGTTAGGCAGAAGCTTCGCAGGATGGGATGAGAACAAATGCAGGCCCTGAGAGAGGAAGTTGATAAGCTGTTGAGTGCAGGTTTCATTACACAAGTGGACACAGCTGAGTGGGTAAGTCCTACAGTGGTGAGTCCAAAGGATGGCAGGTGGCGTATATGTGTGGATTTCAAGCCTTTGAATGCTGCTACAAAAAAGAATCCTTACCCCTACCTTTTTTGGATGAGATCTTGGATACTGTAGCTGGCTATGAAAGGTACAGTGTTTGTGATGGATTTTCAGGTTATTTTCAGTTAAAGATTGCAGAAGAAGATCAGCGCAAGACGACTTTCATTACACCTTGGGGGTGTTTCTGCTACAAAGTCCTTCCTTTTGGATTGACGAATGGGCCAGCCTACTATCAGAAAAGGGCAAATTGGGTATTATCTCCTTTTTTGGGCAAGTTTGTCAAAGATTTTATTAATGATTTTTGTATATACAGCTCCAGGCAAGAGCATTGTGATAGGCTGGCTACAGTTTTTCAGCGTTATGATGAGTGTGGTGGTCAATTAAATCCAAAAAAGTGTTTTTTGGCTCAACCGAGGGTAAAGCTCTTGGGCCATGTTGTTTCAGAGAATGGTATTGATCCAGATCCTGATAAAGTCAAGTCTCTTCTTCTTCTTCCTACACCAAAGAATACAAAGCAATTGACTACTTTTGTGCAAAAGGTGAAGTATATGGCTCGATTTATCTTTCTATCTTCACAGTTGTTATATCCTTTGCAGCAAGCAGCAAAGCATGATCCTTTACATTGGTCGGAGGAGTGCGAGGTAGTTTTCCAAAAAGTGAAAGAGGTATTGGGTGCTATTCCTACAATGCAGGCGCCTAACTGGGAACAGATATTTTATGTCAACCCTTCAGTAGGTGAAGATGCAATTGGAGCTATGTTGTTACAGAAGGGGAAAGAATCACATTATATGCAACCAGTCTACTGTGCTAGCAGGGTAAAACTTGCTAGAGAAAGGTTGTTATCAGAGGTGGAACTTGTTATGGTTAGTGTGATGTATGCACGTAGGCGGTTCCGCCACTACTTGTTGCCTCGCCCCTTTGTGTTTTTGACGAGCTACACTTTTTTGCCTCAATTGATAAATGGCACAAATTTATCTAAGGCTATGATGAAGTGGGTGCTTGAGTTGCAGGAGTTTACTTTCTCATTCTTGGTGGAAGAGAGTACCAGGGCTACCTTAGCTGATCTATTGACATATAAGGAGAGTCCTCTTCTTATAAAGGAGGAGATCATCAAGAAGCCAGTTGAGGATGTGGTTGAGTTGGTGAATGCACACTTATTATATTTTGATGGTTCCTACAGGAAAAGCCATGATGCAGCCTCAGGAGGTTTGGTGCTTTATGATCCACAGGGTTGCCTTGTTTTTAAGAAGGGTGTTAAGGTGGATGCACATAGCAACAATGAAGCGGAGTATCTGACTTTGGAAGTTGGATTGCAAATATGTTTGAAGCATGGTGTACATAGGATTCGCATTCGAGGTGATGCATTGCTTGTGGTAAAACAGGTGTTGGGAGTTTGGAAATCAAAGAATGTTTCACTCAAAGAAATGTGTTTCAAGATTAAAAGCTTGTTGAAGGAATTTGAAGCTTGGAGTCTTAAGCATGTGGATCGGGGCCATAATGAAGAAGCTCATGAAGCAGCCCAGGGAAAGATTGGTGAAGTTTTTGTTCTTAAAGCTCATGCATCATTTTATTGTGGCACGGAGAATTTACAGGATGTTGAGGAGTTTTTGTTAACAGGGATGATTCCTAGTGGTATTGAAAAATCAAAAATATATGGTTTCATCAGGAAAGCTGCAAGGTATGTGATGGTTGGTGATGCTTTGTATTTGAAGCGAATTGACTTGATAATGCGACGGGTACCTTGGAAGGAAGAAATCTACAAAATTCTTAAGGAGAACCATGAAGAAGCATGCGGTGGACATTTTGACTCAAAGATTACTTTGCATAAGGTATTGCAGGAAGGTTATGTATGGCCAAGTGTACATAAGGACGTTAATCATTGGTGCAGGTCATGCAAACAATGCCAAGCTCATAGTAGACGGATATTAAGGCCTGAAATGAGGAAGACAATTCTTGCTTATGATGTTTTTTAAAAATGGGGAATTGATGCTGTGGGACCATTGCCTATTACCAGCCGAGGGAAGTGCTACATCTTGACTGTAGTTGATTACCTTTCTAGATGGGCGGAAGCAAAGGCAGTGAAACAAATTACTGCTAAGGAAGTGGCAAAATTTGTATATATCAGGATATTTGTTGTAAGTTTGGTGTGCCATTGGAATTGCTTTCTGATCAGGGTCCAGGTTTCAGGGCAGAGCTTATGGACTATTTGTGTACAAAGATGAAGATCAATCGCGCAGTTTTACCACACCTTACTATCCACAATGTAATGGCTTGAATGAGCGTTTCAATGGTGAATTGATTAAGATTTTATCTAAGGTGACGGAGCGACAAGGCAAGAATTGGGATCTGGAGTTGCCTGCTGCCTTGTGGGCTTACAGGACAGCAATTAAGACTGGTACTGGTTTCACTCCATTTCATCTTGTTTATGGGAAAGAAGCCTTATTGCCTATTGAGGTGGAGATACCAGCTGTTAAAATGTTGGAAAAGCTTTTGGAAGAGCCTAAAGATGCCCTTAAAGAGCGGCTGTTATATTTACAAGAAGCACAGCTGAACAGGGATAATGCTTTGAAGCATTATGAGGATATGCAGACAAGGACGTTGGAGAAGATCAACAAGAAAATTAAACGCAAAGGAATTATGAAGGATGACTTGGTATTACGTTATAATAGCAGGCTTGATAATTCCTTTCATAAGAAATTTCAAGTTAAGTGGGAGGGACCTTTCTTGGTGCAGCAAGGATTTGCAAATGGTACCTATCAATTGGCAGATTTAGATGGGACTTTGCATGCTTCCAGGGTAAATGGATACAGGCTGAAGAAGTACTATGCACGTTTGATGGTGATTGTACAGGATGCAGTGTTAGAAGATGTGATTTCCAATGATGGGCAGTCTTTGGATATGGATTTAGGTCTTGAAATGCTTTTTACTGCTGATCATGAATGATTCAGCAGGCTGGGGGTTGGGCAAAGTATGTCAGGCAAAATTCTGTAAAGGTGCTTTGAGTCCGTGTACATATGGGATGCATGGTTTGCAATAAAACTTTGCCCTGAATGCTCTGGCAAATGTACAGACTGAATGGCTTGCAGTGAGTTAGTACATGCATTTTTCTTGGGAGCAGGTGCTTGAGACTTGAAGTTTTTATGCTATGAGCTTTCTATTGGTCAAGAGGGTGTCTTGGATGTACTGGTGCAGATTTTTGGAATGGCCGTATGTCTCCACATCGCAGAGGGGTTGGGCATGATAGGCATGGTGATGAGACGTAGTATGTGTGTGGATTCCGGTGCTCAAAAGATCTTGATAAAGGCCTAAATAAGCATTGCAGTATGGCATGGGAGAGAGAAGCTGTAGCGACGCTTGTTTGTTTTTTTCTTGTGTGAGCGACCAGAGAAGGAGAGGAGATTCCCTTTGTGTGCGTGAAAGGCTGACAAGGACGGGCTCTTGTTGGGCGGTGCGCATGGCTGGAGCGCAACGAAGAGAGAGCGGCCAGTTCGTGATGGAAGGCGCCGCTAGGTGGTGTCCGTTGTGAAGCCGGCAGTGGCCAACGTTGCGAAGGTGGTGAAGTTTAGTTCGCTGTGGCTGCTGGTAGCACAGAGAGACAGAGAGCTAAGGGGAGCGAAGCTGTTGGCGTCGACTAGGCAAGGAATCGCCTTGGGGACCAGCAGGAAGAGCGAAGGGGAGATGAGCGGGCGCCAACTGCAGCAGACAAAGAGAACAAGCCGGCGGGTCGACTGTCAGTGAAGAGAGCAGCGAAGGAGGCAGCTGACTGGGCGGAGGGGCCTCTGGTGTGTGATCAAGAGAATGCTTTGGGCAGCAGTGTGTGAGTTGTTTGCTAAGCCACAAGGGCAGTAGGCATACAAGGGATGTTGTGGGTCTTGAGTAAGAGGTGAGCGCGGGTGTGTGTCCGGAACAGCCAGCAGTAGCTCACGAGTGTATATGTGCATGTGGAGCAAATAGGGTGCGTGCGTATGTGTTGGGGAGTGAAGTGTTATTGCAGTGTGAGTGTGATATAGAAGGAGAGTGCGAGGAAGAGTGGGTTGAAGCTTTGTCAATTGATAAAAAGCTATGTGTGATGGATGACCCCTTGTAAATGGACAAATAGGGTTTGTGTTGATGATATTTGAGTGGCTTAGCCTTGCCGACAGATAAAAGGCCTTAATAATGAGATGTGTGAGCCGTTGAAGCTGTCTCTTCTTTGGTTTGTGTGAGATAAGAGAGAGATGTGGTGAGACGTGTATGATATCGTCTCTGGTGCCCCCATTTTGTTGTTATATTCAAAGTTTGTGAGTCGGGAGGCTATAGAGGCCTTGTGTTTGTTTCCTTGTTTCCGCCTCACAACGGCACTAGAAGAAAGCTTGAGCATGTACCAGAAGGTTGCTTTGCATAAAGGTTCCAGGCAAAATGAGATTGATACTCTAACGGATCAAGTGGACAAAATTAGGTCCCATTTGGCAGCCTTGTAAGCTGCCAATGCAAGATAAACATAAGCTCAATCAATAGGACAAATTCTTGAGCATAATAGCACAACCGTTCCAACATACTAACAAGGGTTCGGAACAGATTGTCATGGAAAAACCAGGGATAGCTGCAGGTGACACCATTGATGTAGCAAAAATTTTGTTGATGGACGAGGGGATAATAATGCAAGAAGAAGTTACACACATGTCCCAACTTAAACACAGACAAATTTAAGGAAAAAGAGCCTGCCCATAATTAGAGGTAATTGGCGATACCAAAAGCTCACTAGAGTAGGATTTCCCTGTCAACACTGGACAGTGTTGAACAACGGCAAGTGGGAAGACTAAGGGTCATCAGCAGTTCCCACTCCTAACCGTGGGGAAGGAGGACACCAGTACATCACTCTAGTCTTCCCAGGAAGATGTACAAGGTTGGTAGCCATGAAAGACCTTCGCAGACTTTCGTGTGGTGCCCTTATTTGGGTTTTTTTTGCACGGGCAAAGGGATTTCACTGAGGAAATGAAGGGGAAGATTCAGAATGTCAGGAGCGCATGCCAAAGCACTTCCAGACTCCTATGCCACCTTACCAAGAAGAAAGAGCTCGCATCTATGAGCAGAGTAGGTGCAAATTATGTCAACTTTAACAAATTTGATGGTAAGCACGATGCAGCGTATAAGGATAACGCACTGATATTACCTGCTGGAGATACACTGTAAGATAATCCTGAAGTCCCACAAAACACTGCAGGTTTTGTGATCCAAGGGCAACCATTGCCTCAGATAAATGTTCTGCGAACTCTGAGTCATCCTCGTTGCACACAAACGATCCGTTTTGGATTCCTCTAGATGCTTCAGACAAGACTTCAAAAACACGTCTCAAGGCAATATCGTATGCCAAGGCACTTTCGTCCACCGGTCTTCTTCTGCAATTTGATGAAGATGAAACATGTCAGCTCAGTAAGAATCTTCAAGCAAAAGCATGCCACCAAGTTGCCAACTCATGCAGAAGCCTAAGGAACTCTAATGTTATGTGTAGTTTTAACATAAAGCACAAATGTAGCATTCTCTACAATTCATTGCTCAATATTCTGCCAAAAAGTACACAAAAAGGATCTCGCGTACACCTTGATGCAATTTGCTTCATAATTTCACTAGACCGTAGACGGAATTCTGCCGTATTCAGCAAAAATCCGCAGCTGTGAACATGAACAACACCCTAACGATTAATTGTTAAATATATTTAATGTGTGTACATGCGTACATGTGTGTGTGTGTACATGCTGCAACAAAGAGACATAAATAAGCCTAAACTGAATCAGCTAAAACACAAACCTCTGTTCATAACTGAGTAAAACCCTACAAAGCAGAAAAAATGAATTTGGTCATGATCAAAAATCTTCTTAAAAAGCTTTCAATGCCCACTTACGCTTCAATTAAACCATTTTCAGCTATCTTATCAACAGGTGCCCACTCCACATACGCCAGAAGTGCACTAAGTGTTGCGTTGACCACAGCCGCGTGTTGCTTTGCAACATCCAGCTGATTTTGTTGTAGTAAGTTCACAGCTTCACCAAAATGAAGCTCTAGCATCTACAGAACATTGTAACAGAAGAATCGTGATCATTCAATGACAAGGCTTCTTTACATTAATCTGAACAATATAGACAGACAAGATAGGCACAAGTAGGAAAACTATGACACAGGTAAGCCAGCCCCTTGCAGAAAGAAACATCTAGCTCAGGAGAAAGGGTCCCCCACTCAAGCAGGCCCCTAGCTTGTACAGATAGCTTCCCAATAGCAGCCACTCCATAAAAACCTTCAATTCACTACTGCTCTTTTAATCAAACAGCTATATGAAAATAAAAAAATAAAAACTTAATATTTGAAAAAATAAATGGGTAATAAAACATAAATCTTGAAACGATATCACTCGATTCATCACCACATTTATGAAATAGACCTTGTAACGATCATTCCCTTTTATCTCAACTAGATACTTGTTCAGATACTTCCAGAAAAGCTCGATAATCTACAAATAAATCGGCATTCATAAGGCAACAACAGAAAGATAGTTCTTAGAACTTTCCCTCTTTTTCTTTCCTTTCTTTGTGAACAAGACTGTATATGCCCCCTCCCCTCTCAGATGTAGTTCTCTTTCAAGAACAGCTAGCCATACAGGGTCTCCCCCTCCATTTCAGTTATTGCCACTAGGCTCTATAAGAGGCCAGCCAGAGGATTAGTGTCTCTTCCCTTATGATTTTTTGATTCCTGCCCCATCCATGAGGCAAGCCTGTATCTAGCCCTACGGGATTGTATCTAGCCCATTGTGGCTGTTTTTTCATTAACTAATAGAAGGATCTTTTTCCCGAAAAAAAAAAAAGAAGTATCTTGTTTTAAAATAGGAAGGGAGGGGGGTGGAGTGGCGGGGCAGGTGGGCACAAGACTATCTCTGACTCCAAAGTTTCTTTTTCATCAACCACCTTGGATAGATCTTCCATAGATGGATCATCTAGTATTTGACCTATACAAGGCTTCAGAAATACATTGCTGTTGATCTTATTTTCTACCTGGAATACCCTTCGACAACTTTGGATACAAAGCTTGCCCTTCTTGGTCTTGTGGAGTGTGGGGACACTCCTACCAACAAACTTAAGAGTATATCTAGTACTATGGAATTTGAAATAGCATGCAATGCAAAGATATGCTCCATCAATAAGAAGGCAGCTTTTTATGTGTCTTCTTGCATGCAATAAACCAAGCTTGCTTGCTGAACAATCCACCACCGTCCATGAATGTCATGATTTTGTTCTTGTGACTTCTCCGAAAGGCATGAGTATTCCCTTAACTTTTTATCTATCAATTTTACCTTTACATAGAGACACTTAGTCATCCTAGTGAGCCAATAGAAAAAATCTTTGTAGGCTTTTGAAGGAGGCTGCTGCAAATCCTTTATGACCTGCGCAGATTAACAAACATATCCCCTAGATAAACTTCATTGGCCTTGGTAAGGGCTCTTGGAAGCTGAAATTGGAGATGTTGTGGCTCTTGGTACGGAGTTGCTTGTAAGTTTCTTGCTCCATGCATGCAAATTTCTAGATAAGACACTTAGTCATGGGAAGTCTTCTTTGTGATTGGCCAATAGAAAAAATCTCTCTAGGCTTTCAAAGGAGGCTTCTGCAAGTCCTTTATGACCTGCATATGTTCAATTACATGGTTTCCTCCAGTACATTATTTTGAAGTTCATCTGTTATACAAAGCATATGCTTTTAATGAAAATATACATCACTGGTAGTGAAACTTTTCTTGCTGAATATCAGTTCAGGTTACAGCAAAACATTATCTTTATCATATGCATCTTTCCCTGAAAAGTGATGAAATCTTGCACATAGCTAATGATTTTTGTCCTCAATTAATGCTATTAATTTTTGTAGCATAGCCATCTCAATGGAAACAAATTTTGAAAGAGCATAGCCATCTCAATCTTTTATTACTTCACAAAAATTAGTAGCATTAATTGAGGACAAAAATCGTTAGCTATTTGCAAGATTTCATCACTTTTCGGTGAAAGATGCATATATGATAAAGATAATGTTTTGTTGTATAACCTGGACTGATATTCAGCAAGAAAAGTTTCCCAAAAGCTTCACCACCAATGATGATTATTTTTTCATTAAAAGCATATGCTTTGTATCATAAATGAACTTCAAAATAAGGTACTGGAGGAAACCGTGTAATTGATCATATGCAGGTCATAAAGAACGTGCAGCAGCCTCCTTGGAAAGCCTAGAAGGATTTTTTCACTAACAGTTTCTGCCAAGCCACACTTTTGGCCCACACAGGAAGGGTTATTCCAAGGACTTGGAGATCCTTTACTGGCTGCATGCAGCACAGGGCCTTGCTTGTCACAGAGTGCAAGTTGATCATGCTAAAGATCAAGTTCATCGAATGCACCGACTGCCGAAAAAGAAAGGTCATATGGAGGCCGGTCACTTTATTGGCGCGCAATTAGGACATGCCAAGGTCCTTGTTTTTCTCCACTCTTCCCCGAACCCTCTTCCATGTTCTCTTTTTCCTTTATTTATACATTTCTTCCTTATTTTATTTGATTCTTCCTCTTTTCACCTATCTCACTTCTTTCGTGCCAAAATTATACCCCTTCAACCGTGCACACCTGCTCATTCCCAAGCTGACCCTCTTCATCGCCACTGTGCCATTGTCGGTCAGCTGTATTTATCTCACCGAGCCAATCACCACCAGCTGCACTACCCTCGTCACGCTGGACACCCATGGCCGGTCACTGTGTTGCACACACACCAATCCTTCGACGCTTTTCGGCAAGGTGCCTGGGCTGATTTTTAGTGAAACCTCCTTTCAAAAAAAAACAATCACTCAGTTACCGTCACCACTTCGCCACCTCAGCACCCCAGATAAAACATATCAAGAAACCCTATCTGCCTCCCTCTCGGACAATCCTTCCACTTCTTCTCTCTCATCGCCCCCTTTCCACTTTCTTTTCTCGGACGGCCCTTCCACTACTTCTCTCTCATCGCCCCCTTCCCACTTTCTTTTCTTGGATGGCTCTTCCACTTCTCTCTCATCGCCCTCTTTCCACTTTTCTTCTCTCAGACGATCTCTCCACCTTCTCTCCTTGACAACTTTCCACGCATTTCCTCTTGAGCAATCTCTCCACCTTCTTCTCTCTCCCACTTTCCACCTATTTCTTCTCGGACCGTCTCTCCCCTTTCTACTCTATACCACTTTCCACCTATTTCCTCTCGGACAGTCTCTCCACTTTCTTCTCTCTCCCACTTTCCACCTATTTCCTCTCAGGCAGCCTCTTGTTCTCTCCTTGACCACGTTTCACATATTTCCTCCCAGACCACCCTTCCACCGTTCTCTCTCCTCGCCTCTTTTCCTGTTTTCTTTCTTTCCTCTCTGATCGCCTTCCTCCCTCCTTCTACCTCATCGCTAAAGTTTCCTTCTAATCACCCTCTTCATTGAGTTTCCCCCTATTGCCACGTTTCCCTCCTCGCCCCCAACATCCACTCCCTCATTGCTTTTCCTTTCCACGTCTTCTCTCCTCGCGTTATTACTCTCCTTCTCTACTCACCCAACATCAACTCTACTTGCCCATCATAAGTCTCACCTATCGCTACGCTTCTCCCACTTCGCTCCACCATGCCACGCGCATTCACCTGAAATAAAAGCCTCGCTCTCCCTCTGTGCTTGCTTGCAGTCCTGCCATTTGAGCACTTGGGTCATTGTTATTGCAGTCGGATAACAGAGCATGTGTCGAACTATCTCACTGTGACCACTGCTGAGTGTACACTGTGCAGCGAGTAGCCCTATAACACTGTTGAAAGGTTAATGTCATGAGTTCCAAGTATTGTTCACTCCTCGGTGGTGTCTTGTCAACTTGCATGCATTATTCAATGTGTGAGAAAGCTTCTGTGTGTAAATCTGCACAATCCCCTTGTTGTGACTCTCAGATATATTGTCCAGAGAGAACCATCCACTCCTTAGTGTGCCGGGCAGCCCAAGCTGCTACAGGTACGCTAGAAGTGATGGGCAACGACCTATAGTCACCAAGGATGCCCAGCATGCAAGTAGATAGGAACTCCCAAGTACAGCAGCTACTTCAGTGGCACACATCAACGTTGAGTCCGAGCAACTACAGGACGGTTATGGTTGGCCACGTGCTGGCCAAACTCTATGGTGCAGTGCTAGAGCAGGAGCTTAGCTTATATGCTGAGCGAGCAGGTTTACGCTCATCAGGGCAGGCAGGCTTCAGGAGAGCTTTCTCTACCACTGACCATGTATTCACTTTGAGATGTATGATTGATCAGGCCAGAGTGAGGAAGAGAAAGCTCTATTGCTGCTTTGTGGATTTCCGCAAGGCATTTGACACAGTACCACGAGAGAGGCTCTTTCAGCGCCTGCAGTCTCTTGGCATACCAGCAGATATGACATGGGGCATCTATGCATTATATGAGCAGGTTTTTGGACGAGTCAGATGTCCAGGAGGTATGTCCGAGACTATTGCTAGCACCATTGGTGTGAAGCAAGGATGCCCACTTTCCCCCACGCTATTTGGGTTATACATTGATGAGGTGGCTGACTTCATTACACGGGGAGGCGGAGATGGAGTTGATTTAGCAGGCACCTCAGTACATATTATGCTCTATGCTGATGATATTGTATTAGTGTCTGAGTCCCCAGGTGGGCTACAGCAGCATCTACATGCACTCCATGATTTCTGCACACAGAGGGGTCTTACTGTGAACCTTGCGAAAACCAAGGTTATGGTCTTTCATACATCGAGACAGGGCAGGAGTCAGCTGACATTCACTCTCGCCGGATGCCAGGTGGAGGTGGTGACATCATACGTGTACCTAGGGGTTACCTTCTCTGCAGCAGCCACACGCTTTACCATGGGTTCAGCAGCCAGAGCTAGATTGACACGGGGATATGCAGCATTGGCTATGCTAGAGAGACAGTGCCACCAGGCGCATTTTCAGGAGCCCCGGACGAAGGGGTGGCTATTTGACACATTAGTCACACCGGCATTGATGTATGGAGCAGCAGTATGGGCACCAGGCCTTGCTACCCATTGGTGGACACAGATAGAGAGACCACAGGCCCTCATGATGGCACGCATGATACGCAGCAAACCGTCAGTACCTCATGACATTATCCGAGCAGAGTTTGCTGCGCCTCCTATGATGGTAGAGGCCATATTTCAGACTATATGCCTGCTAGACAGATTCAGAGAGATGCCACAAGACAGATTATCATACAGAGCTTTTCAGGCATCTAGACAGTTGGCTGAGGCAGGAGACAGAGGATCATGGTATGCACAGGTCACACATTGGTTCTCACAGCATGGCCTAGACATGGATCATCTACCACCATTCCAGTATGACAGGGATGCACCACATATCCAACTCTCTCATAGTGAGAGGAACAGAGTATTGAGACAGGATCTATGGCAGCTCTATACACGAGAGACATGGATATCACCTACACAGCCTCTTCCACCGAAGATGCTATACTACAGAGATCACTTCATGAGTATCACTGATGATGGATTTATAGAGAGGCCTAGATACATGGAGGGCTTTTTACCACACGGATCCCGAGTGGCTATTGGTCAGCTCAGAGTTTCATCACACCGATTGGAGATTGAGACTGGCAGAGCAGCACGGATCCCCCGAGAGGAGAGGGTATGCAGATTGTGCAGAGAGGAGGTGGAGAGTGAGGAGCATTATGTATGCAGATGCAGAGCATATACAGCCATCAGAGAGAGATATCCCATTTTATTCAGAGAGCCACATTCCCTACGCCAGATCTTTGAGGCAGCAGACCAGCGCATACTAGGGAGATACATTCTAGACATACAGCGCCACAGAGAGACATTATTACAGGCTCAGACAGCTCCAGAGGGGGGGCGGCAGACACAGATTACTACATTTTTTCAGAGATCCATACCCCTCCCAGCCCCTACACGGCAGGGAATTACTCCCCAGAGAGCAGAGACACTTAGAGCCCGCAGGAGACAGAGGACACCTGGCTTTCGAACACCACGCCTATACCAGAGAGAGATGACAGAGATCAGAGCTCAGTTTCACAGAGAGGGTGCGGAGCGACTGGCTCGCTTCAGAGCACACCCAGGCATGTTCTTCAGGGAGCTGTGGACACCCCCTTCACTGATGTATACCATTTTATACCCCCAGTATGGTACAGGATGGAGCTAGCTAGGTTGCATATCATGATTGTATACTCCATGCATATAGCTTTGCATTCTCCTAGTAGTAGAGCTCCATCCCCTCCACACCCAGATTCAGCTTTTTTTTATTCAGTGCTTTTTTATTTTGTTGGGATGACAGAGGATACCCCATACAGGTACTCCGATTTGTCTCATAGGCCGAGTTCGGTCTTTTGGAAGACGTTAATAAAATCTTTCTTTCTTTCTTTCTAGTCACTGTTGGTGGTGCTCACTTACCAGACCCTCTGGGCTACAAGAGGACTCTCAACAAGAAGGGGAAGCTTGGGTTCTTGATCTTGGCTTATCTTGCAATCCTGCCATTTGAGAACTAGGGCCATAGCGGTCAGGTATACTAGGTCTTGTGTCTCCAGTTGGTTTCTAAGTTGGTTTCTAACAGAGCATGTGTAAAGTCCTTCTCTGAATCTCCCTAAACACAGCTGAAAACCAAGGCTTTAGTCCTTAACCAAATCATGAGGTCATAGGCTAGCTCATGAGTTCAATCCTTTTTCCCAAAATACATCTTGTCCTGCTATCTTTGTTTAGCCAGTAAAAGCTTTACCAAATCAACTTGTAGCAACAATACATCCTAATCTGTGTATTTCGCATATTCTATCCCCACATATACATTGCAAATATTGTCTACATGGTTGTCAACTACGTAAAGTTCGATTCGGTACAGTACGTTCAACTACGGCCTCGGAATGCACCGCTAAATTTTGAAAAGGTGGAGGTGCGGTCCATTTAAAAAATACTTAAAAATATAATGTGAATAAAAACTCAAGAAAATAACATGTAATTGGCATTTCTCAAGGTGATATCATCAACCTTACTTCGTCACTAGAGAGCTCTGCTACTGACAACTGTCACCTTAAAAATCTAGATTCTTGCCTGCTTTGCTTGCCAATTTCCTAAGCTTGATGGATCATCAGCATTCATGCACAATGGACACACTCAACTTCTTAAATGTATAACCACAAAGCTCTAAACCATCAAGTTCATCAAACATGGCAGAGAATTAATCAAGATGCAGTGTCATCATAAGAATCCATCAAGATTCAGTGTCATCCTACTAAGCACGAAAAGCATCTCCACTTCAGCTTGCATCAACGAAATTTCTAAAGCGAATGGACCTTCACAACCACTTACCTTATAAAACAAAGGGAATATTTGTGGCAAAGCCTGTGTTAGGCTATGAAGCAATTGCCTGCGCCTGTCACCTGCCACAGCATAATAGTTGGTATTACCACCCTGCACAATCATTTAATCAAACTTGAATTTTATATTTAAATGCATAGAGGTTATTAAGAAAACAACCTTCCAAATCCTCATTATAGACCGTTATGTCTTCAGGAAGCCACCTCAACACCATGACAACCAACTCTGCCTGCCATAGTCACAGTTGGGTGATAAAAACACTTGAAGACACTTTGGCACATAAACATTCAGCTAGCATCAAGACAGTCAAAGAAGGCATACATATGCAGGGCTCACTGCTGCCAGCTCTGTAAGTTTGAGCAGAAAACCTTGCCACAAGGACGTGTCTTCATGCCTGACAACCTACATAGATTCAGTCAAACAACTGCAAAATGAAAGCAAATACAATGCCTTTATGCTGCATAACTGTCAAATGCATGTGCCTCAAAACCCATAAAAAGATCAAAGGACTGGAAGCCATACCTCAGCCACCAATGCTGCAGTTTGGCTCTTCAAAAACCATTCATCCTGAGATGTTGCAATTTCAGGGACCAACCCCAGTACTAAATCAGCTAGTTGTGCCCTAGTCTGAACCGTTAGCTCCTCCCATCGCATCCGTACCAGATACTGTTGCAACAACATAGCGTGTTGAATGATGTGTGCATATATAACACAGATGCAAGTGTTGCGTCTGTAACACAAGAAAGTGTCCAGCTGGGCATTGTATGCTATCATGCTTGTTCCTTTTTAACTGGCATGCTTGCTGTGACTACGACTGATTTTAAAAAAGTGTCTCATTTCTTTGAGGATAAGTGTTGGTTTTGTAACCTGTTTCAAAGCATGAACTGACATATATCCACATTATCTGGTGTAGTGCAACATAATCTGCTGGCTGGCAGATCTTAGGGTATCTTTCTCAGCAAGGATGTGTCATTGAACGGCCTAGAATAAGAACACAACCTGAAACGTGGTTATATTTTATAACTGAAATCCTTGAAGTAGGCCTCTAGATATGCAACGGCTTCTAGTACACAAAAATCTTACAGGCCATGCCTCAAGCTAGGTCAATTTGATTGCACCTTGGGAATGAGCTTATGGTCTTCAGCCCTCATAAAGTATGCTTCCAAAGTCCAAACAGTGATATGGAGCTATATGAGATAATATATAATATGCGAACTAGAAACACGAAAAATTTTCCTCTGTAAGGACTCTGTTACATTGATTTACTTCTATCTAGCAAACAGTCCAAGTTAAAATCCCTATACTTGGAAACAGTCCAAGCTAAAATCCCTATACTTGGAAACAGTCCGTGAAGACGGATATTTCAAGCCAATTTAAGCTAATCTTGGTTTAGACGCTGGACAAAAATTCACATCAGTGATGTTACAACCCAAGCCAAAAGCACGCTAGCAATTGGAGTTAGATTAACCTAACCACTAGGATAACGCATTTGGAGGAGAGGTCTGTCAGAATGCACAGCGGAAATGAAGAAAACTGCTGTAGAGAGCAATACACAGATCAAAGAGAGTGAGAAGCTTGTGTAACTCTGCTTTATACACCAATAAATCCCTGAATAATACAAGATGGAGTGTGTGGGCAAGGGGCCATTTTATATGACCCCTGGCTGCTGGTCGGCCAGCCCAGAATCAGCCAACAGCAGCCCATGACCAAAAAATGTTTAGTCGGCCAGCACTGAAAAAGGGTCGGGCATCACAGATACAGTCAGCCAGTCATCTAGGAGCAGCCGACAGCCCATACAGAGCTCCAAAAAAATAGCGATAACCAGAGGTGTATCGCTATTGTTGAGAACCCGGTCTTCCATGCCCGGACCAAGCACATAGAGATATAATATCACTTTGTTCGTGAGTAGATCTTGGCTGGTGACATCTTGCTTCTTTATTGTTCGACGGAGGACAATGCGGCGGACCTCTTCACGAAGTCTCTACCTCAGGCTATGCTCCGGCAGTACTCCAGCTCACTGAGGTTGGTTCCACATCCAAGAGCTGAGAGGGGGGGTTAGCAGTCCTCTCCTGTCTGTACACAATGTCAGGGCCTTTGTTGTGGGTGTGCCCGCCCGTATTTGGTGTCTTCCCATTTTTCCTCTCTTCATATTTTTTCCCACTGGATGACAGTGGGCTCCTTTTGTGGATACCCAACCTCCCCAAGCAACCTCCGCAGCCACAACCTCGCAAGCAACACCACAAGCAACCCAGTACTCTGCCTCTGTCGACGACAAGGCAATAGTTCGCTGCCTCTTGTTTCTCCATGAAACAGCTCCTAAGCCGAGGGTAAAACTGTAAACTGATATAAATCTCCTCATGTCTGGATCCCCCCCCCAATCTGAGTCACTCCAACCTTGGAGTCGCACTCGTTCCTTCGCGTTTCACCTCCAGTGGTGTAGAAGAGTCCAAGATCCTTCGTACCCTGCAGATACCGCAAGATCCGCAATCCTGCGTCCCAATGAGACTTCAACCGCATCTGCATAAACAAGCTCAACAGCCCCACAGGAACCCTCAAGTCCAATCTGGTGTTCAGCAACCAGATCAATGAACCAACGAGCATCCGGTACAGAGAGGCATCAAATGGCTCACAAGGATCATTAACTGTAAGTTTTGTGTTTGGGTCCATCGGTGACGTGATAGGCTTGCAGTTCTCCATCCCAAAGGCCTCAAGCAACTCATGGACATACCACTGCTGAGAGAGAAAGAACCCCCTCTCGGCCTGCCAAATCTCAAATACCAAGAACAAGTAGTGTAAGCCTAAATCGGTCATCTCAAACTCTTTTGACAAGCCAGCCTTCATCACTGCAATGTGCTCCATATGACCGCCAGTGAGAATGAGGTCATCCACATAAAGGAGGATCAACGTGACCATGCCGCATTCCCGAAAGACAGATAGGTTACGATCAGCAACCGATCTCTGAAATCCAGTCCGTAGAAAGAAGGAATCAATCTTCTAATTCCAAGCCCTGGGAACCTGCTTAACACCATCCAAGGCCTTCCGCAACCTGTAAACCATCCACTTTGATCCTGGAGCCAGGCTGCTCAACATACGCCTCCTCCTGCAGGTCACCATTAAGGAACGCAGATTTAACATCCATCTAAAATACGGGCCACCGCTGAGAAGAAGCAAGGGCAATAACGGTCCGAATCATGGTCATCCTCGCTGTCGGTGCAAAGGTATCCTCATAGTAGATGCCAGGCTGCTGAGCATAACCATTAGCCACAAGTCTGGCTTTGTGTTTGTCCACCGCCCCATCTAACGTATACTTGGTCTTAAAGACCCACTTAACACCAATGATAGACCGTTTCAACGGCCTCGGAACCAACTCCGAAGTATTATTCTTCTCTATGGCATCTAGTTCCACCTGCATAGCTTTCCTCCAAGTATCCTGTGCAAGGGCTTCCTTGACGGAAGTGGGCTCTTGCTCCCTCATGATACGAGACATCAAAGCATAGTTTACCTCTAAAAGCTCTGCTGAATGACTTTTGTCATGAACTCTATGCGATCTTCGAGGTCCGTCCTCTGTGGTCCATTCGGAGGGAAGCTCAGAAACACCCGACTCCCGAAGGGTATCTACCAACCACATGGGTACTCGAACAGAACGCGAGCCTCCTGCTGCTGCGGGGGGTCGTCTCCAACTGCGGCTCAACCTCCTCAACTAACTCAGGCTGTAGAGCTGGAACAATCGACTGGGAATCATCATCAAAATCATTTGGGTCTCCAAGAAGTGGCGGCTCATCAACAATGGAGACTGGAACATGCTCATCAAAAACCACATCCCTGCTGACGACGATCTCATTCCTCTTTCTCCACCATCACATGCCACTCCTTGAAATGAGCAAAAGCTTGGTCCTTCTGTGAAAGAAAATAAACCCAACAGAATCTGCTACAATCATCAAGCAGCAGCATGAAGTACAAAGAACCTCCCAAGGATGGCGTCTGCATAGGTCCACACAAGTCAGTGTATACCAACTCCAAAGAAATCGAAGCCCACCTGGAAGCTTGCTTCGGAAAAGATTCCTTGTGCTGCTTACCACAAATGCAAGAACTACAGTGTCCCTGCCTGATGCCAACATCCGGCAAGCCAACCACCATATGGTTCTGGAAAGCCCACTGCAGCGCATCCACATTCAAGTGGCCAAACCGAAAGTGCCACAAATCACCCATCTGAGTATCTGTCAAAGAGGAGAGTGCTGAGAGTTTGTATATACCATTCTCCACTCCGCCTTCCCAAACAACCTGGCCAGTGTTGCGGTCCCATAGAGCAATGTTACCCTGTTGTAGAGAGAAGCCAAATGTTGCCAAATACCTCTAGCGAGCGTCATATGCTTAATGTGATTGATCGCCTGTGGTGTGCAATTGAGGAAGATGAAAGAACGGACTCGAGCATTAACACGATCCCATAACTGTGCCTGAGCCTCCCGTTCCTTTCGTATAGAGGGTAACTCCCTATCTTCCAACTCCGACCATGGAACCCCAACAACAATGAAATCAGCCAACTCATAGGACTCCGAAACAGATTCCATCATTACCTTCCATATGCCGTAGTTGTTCCCGTCCAACTGTCGGTCCACCAAGAACGTGGGGAGTATCGGAATCTTCACGTGCTTCTCAGCCATCTCAAGGGTTCTCAAGGCTGTTCCCGTCCAACTGTCGGTCCACCAAGAACGTGGGGAGTGTCGGAATCTTCACGTGCTTCTCAGCCATCTCAAGCAAATTTGCCATCTCAAGGGTTCACAAGGTCTTGTGAAGGGAGGGTGGGTGGGAAAAAAGAAGAAGAAGAGGCTGCAAATAGAATGCAAGGTGGCTGTCCAACGGTGATGGCCGCCTTCTACTTGATCTCCAAGTCCCGTACAGCCCAAACAGTCTCCAATCAGCACCTCAATCAGCAAACCCTCGACGTCCCACTGCCTCCAAGCTTCAAGAAACCTGGGGCTCTGATACCATGTCAGAATGCACAGCGGAAATGAAGACAACTGCTGCAGAGAGCAATACACAGATGAAAGAGAGAGAGAAGCTTGTGTAACTCTGCTATATACACCAATAAATCTTGGAATAATACAAGATGGAGTGTGCGGGCAAGGGGTCATACCTGGCTGCTGGTCGGACAGCCCAAAATCAGCCGATAGCAGCCCACGACCAAAAAATGTCCAGTTGGCTAGAAAAGAAACAGTCAGCCAGCACTGAAAAAGGGTCGAGCAGCACCAGATTAGTCACGCATCATAGATACAGTCGGCCAGTCATCTGGGGGCAACTAACAGCCCATACACAGCTCCAAAAAAAATAGGGAAAAAATATGGAGAGTGAGAAAAAATGGAAGACACCTAATACAGACGGGCACACCTACAAACCCTAACATAGTGTACAGACAGGAGATGACTGCTAACAAGGTGTAGTTGTTTAAAAGAGGCATTAGGCTTATCATAGTTACCCACAGCTATTGCAGGCATATCTTGAGGCTTTTCAGTTGAGGACAACTCTTTAGAAGCCCCGGGTGATGTCACCAATTGGCCGACCATTTGGTCCATCTCCAGATTTGTGTCTCGTTCACTTGAGGCCAGGCCGGTGTCTCATGTGAAGGGGCCAGTATTTTTTTGCATAACATGGATGGGAGCCAGATTGGTGCGACCCGTGTGTTAGCAGGATGGTGTCGTATGAACGGGAGCCAGACTGGTGCCACCCGTGTATGACCTGGACTGTGTTCTATCCATGGGATTGTCACGCCATGGAAGAGCCAGTATTTGTGCTGTGTCTTGCCTATGGGATTGTCACTCCATAGGGAGGCTCGTGCCTGGACCTGTGTCTTACCTATGGGACTGTCACTCCATAGGAAGACCGGGATTTATGTTTTCTGTCGTGCCATCATTGTGCCCGACAGAAATGTTTAGTACTTGTTCCATGAACGGGAGATATGTCCATGTTACTGTTTGCACATGCATTCATGTTTGGCATGTTTGGAACTATTTTCGCATGACTTGTATTCGTGTGTTTGCTTGTTTGACGTGCCACTTACTAAACAGGGACGCCTACCAGTGAGTCGTGAAGTTTGCTCTGTCTTCTAACGAGTTTTGTTGCGTGTGAACAGGTGGTAAGTGTATTGCACTTGTTTATTTTATAGCATTCTTTTTAACCTTTGTTTTTATAAGGTTGCAGGTTCACACTCATTAATGAGGGTCCACAAAGATTCCATGGCTTTATTTGTTGAAACATGCAATGGGCTAACATCCACGACAGTGCTCTTGATGAACTTCTTGGCATGATGTCAATTTGATGATCTTCCGACCTCTCTGGCTTCTTGTGTTGGCTTGTCGTGACAATTTGCAACCATATGTCCTTTATTTCCCTTGCATGTCCCGAAGAAGCAGCATCTGAGATAACAAGCCTATGATTAGCCTCCATGTCTCTTCCACGAGAAATAGACCGGATAGCTCTAGATCCTTCTGAGATAAGCTTTAGCAGCTTCAACTCCTTCGACTTCGGTGGCTCGATCCTTGATGAAATCTTAAAATATTTGAGCCCTTCTTTGGTCCTTTTCCTTCCTGGCTCTCCAAGCTCGGAATTCTTTATCTTGGAGAAACTGTCTGAGCTGTTGAAAGTCATGGTACTCTTCTGATGACCCTAGTTTCCATCCTGAAGTCCTGGATCGGACTCATAGTTGTTCCCTTCATTAGGCCCTTGGTATCCCTCTCTTCTTGCCATGGTTCTGTCACCCCAAGAAAGTTTCTTCAAGAGAAATCCTGCTCTAATACCATTGTAAGCCCAGCGGGGCGTGCAGTTACAGACTCAGCCATGTAACCAAGAGATAAAGATAAATAAAGAGAGAGGAGATAGAGAGAAGGGAATAGGGATCTTGCATAATACACCACACTAAGCGGGTAACAGGCGCTGCCTCCTTTCAGGAATTTATTCAAGAACGATTGACGAGCACGATGGCCACGATCAATACAATCAATGAATATAAAACAATTAGATATGCCGATGTAGGATATCCAAGTCGATGTCAATGTCGAGACACAAGATCTTTGATGCCGAGCGCACCACAGGGTGACCCACAAGTATCTCTCACCGGGCTAGTACTAGCTCTAATATTCAAATCCAAATCCAATGAATCCAAGTCCAAGTCCAAGTCCATATCTAAGTCCAAGTCCAAACCCAAGTCCAAGTCCAAGTTCTAGATCCAAATCCAAGTCCACATCTAGGAAACACTCGCTCATCCCATGAGTAATCTCCATAACTCCTATAGCCTTGTCAATGAAGAAAACCTTGGAAAAGCTCTTTTTGACAAGAAAACTGATATAAAACCTATTTTAATGGTTTTTAGGCGATTAAAAACTCCAAAAAACAGTTTTTAGGGTTTCTAAAGCAGTTTTAGGGTTTTTGAAATTTCCAGTATGTACAGTTCCGTACATGTCCGTACGGATCCATACAATCGTACGGACATGTTACGGATCCGTACGGACATGTGATGACATGGCACTTCAGCCGATGGAGGCACTCCAAAGTCAGCGGGCAACGATGAAAAACTCCATGGTTTGGTTCATGATCAAGTAGATGATGATCGAGAAGATGATCTCCATGCTTCAACGAAGATGGCAACGCAATGAAGAGGTTCTTCTTCCACTTGATGCTCAAGAGAGGCTTATGCTTCTTTTATTCTTAGGGAAGCCTTGTTTTTTACCAAGAAGTGATGCTTTTGCTTTGCTTTTGCCTTTTACTTTGCTTTTGGTCTTTTTAATAGTAAAATATTACTCAACTCTAGTCAAAAGTTCTTGTTTGATTTTCTAGCTTCAAGGCCTTGCTTTTTGACCTTGGAGCTGCTTTTTCAAAAAGCAGCTTTTAGCTTTTTGGTCCGGCTCAGTCTCCTCTTTCCAATCTTAATCAAACCTTATGAACCCTGTCTCCATGTCTTCTTCCACCTATCTCGTGTCCGGGCATGGGTGTCATCATGTGAAATAGAGCTAGAAGGGCCAAATAGTTACACATTCTCCTTCTTGTCCCCCTCTATACATCTCATACTCGCCCGCCCTCACCCCCCCTCCCTTGTCGTTTGTCCTCTCGCTTCTTCATAATATAATCCATCTCTTCCCTTGTGGTGCCGCTCTAAATTTTGTGGTGAATTTCTTCTTCTCTTTCTCTCTCACATAGGGATACTTCTTTGAGAGAGCTTCGCCCCCAGCCATCCGGACCCCTCCCTCGCCGGCCAACCATCACCAGCTTCTTCTAGACCCAGGAGGTGGAAGACTCCGATACAGTGGATCCTGTGGACCCACCTCGGGCAACTCCAAACCCACCTCACCCGACAAGAGTTAGCTCGGACCAGCCCTCGGCGTTCCACTGTGCCTGACGCCCCTAGCTCCCAAACGACGGCCACAATCCCCTCATCAGCTCCAAATCCAAGACATGCCCCCAGAGCCATCAAACTACCTTTCTACGTGACGTAGCTAAGGGAGACCTCTCGGCCATACTCAATAGCCCCATGCTTGACATTCTGGAGAGTGGTATACTGTCTATTGGGGACTGATGCTCCTCTCACGTTCCATGTTCCTAGTATTCCATGATGAGATTCCACATTGTGACGTATCTGAGCCTTCATTTAAAGAAATTCTTTGGTGCTTTTTCTTTCCTTATTAAAAACAAAATATCGTGCACAAAGTGCGTTAAATCTTGATGTAGTTTGGATACGACCAACTCTATCTTGTTAAAGACACGTGCAGTTTGGGAGTAAATTAAGCTTTTATACGGGTTGGCACAATTAGCTGTGAACTAAAAATATGATTTATGCAGTTAGCTCCTTAAAAACACGATTCCAAGAAAGACAATTACTTATTGAAAATGCAAAGCAAAATGAATGATCTCATAGACGTCCAACATGATCTGTTTGGCAAAACATAACACAAAAACTATCTTATAAATTGTTTATCCAAAAAACTGTGATTTCCCTGCAAATTAGCTCTAACCCACGAGAAAAAAAGAAGAATTCAGTAATCCTGACAGTTCTTACTTGCAACAACTTCAAGCCATAATGCCGAACTTCAGATGACAAGGAACTTTGCTTAACCAGAGCAGATGCAGTAGCGCCAAGGATTTGGACATCTCCTGCTTTGAGCTGCATACAAAAGTGACAATGCCAGGGGGGGAAAATAAAAATAAGCATCAAGCAACATTAAGTGCCACTCAGAATGGCACAATCAAGTTCACTCCAAATTATAGTGTAAGATATGAGACAAGATTTTGAGAGGTACGTCATGTTAAGTCATGTAGGTTACAAACAATGGAGGGCTTGCTCTTTTGTGTATATATAATATTTAATGTATCCCTTTTTTTTAAGGACACTATACGCTGTTGGAAAAGTAATGAAGGTTTACCAAATACCCTCAGCACACAAAGCCAAGATGTCCACCTATATGGTTGAGAAACTCCTAAGCTTTGCTATAAGATATGAAACAAGAAAACAATGCAATCACAATGCACATTCACCAAAGGACCATATGCACACAAACCTGGCCAGGGGCACCATCATGCTCACCAAAATGCATGATTGGCCCATCTTCCCGACTCCCATTATGGATTAATTAATGGTTATACCCTTAAAGAAAACTTGAGCAGTATGAAATTGATTATTAGTGGTGCCAAGGCAGGCAGTGTCCCATTCCATACAAGGATGCAGATGCTACTGTTACTCCTGCCTTTATAAAACAGCAATGACAGGATAATTGCCTTCTTTTTCCATGCAGGTCATCATAAAGTCACAATAGGGGGGTCCATGGCCTTAGCATGGTTCAAAACATGCGAGCAACCTCCTCCTTCACACCTGCACATCTTGTGTATCGCCAAACTTTCCTTTTCTTGCCAATGGTTTGAAAGCCATATTACGCAGCAAGGGAGTTGCAAGATGTGCCCATACACCCATTAACAAAGGTTGGGCCATTCTAGGCAGCATGGCTTCTTTCATGAAATTGTTGGTCATGTCCACTCCCGGCTAGTTCAGGTGTGAACCCAGCTTACTCACGGGCACTTTTTCGTCGTGACTGGACACAGGTTTTTTCGTTGTGACTGGACACAGGTTTTTTCCCCATGTGAACACACTTATGTGTGTTGGGCACTTTGCCCTAGGCCTTTTAGTACTCACTTGTACTTTCATTTCATATCATTATTGAGTACATCTTTTCCAGCACTCTCACGTTTCTCTGTGCTTGAGGTTGTGTGTGTGTGTGTGTGTGTGTGTGTGTGTGTGTGTGTCATAAATCCCATATGATTCCCTTTGAAATCCAGCGATGGGAACATATGACTTCTTCTCTTCATACTGCAGATTTATGGACAGCAACTCACCCTTCGGTTTTGGGATTCACATATCATCATAATGCTTTTACAGATTATTGGGCCAGGCTTGATAGATGGTATCTTATTCATGCTCAACAATATGATGATTATACATGTCAAATGTGGACTAATTATTCTCAACAACTATCTGATCATACTCCACTTTGGCTCAACCTTTCTTTTGGTATCCCTCTGGATGACATTCAACTCTCTTTAGTCAGACATTTGCAGGTTAATGAATTATATTTCTCTCATGAAAAATTCCAGCAAATGATCAGATTGGCTTGTAAGCCATTGTTATCTCATGCTCAGGAGGATCTGGATTTTGCTTGGAACTCTTTTGTACATCGTATTCAAAATGTCATTAAGGAATATGGAAGATGGTACATGGCAGAAACCAGACAGCATATCCAGTGGCCAAAATCATACAAGCAGTCCTTGGTACAGATTAGCCATCAAAGGTCTCTTTCTGCTTCTGAACAGAATTCATTGTCTTGTGCTTCTTCCATAATTGATGCTAATGATAAACGCAAGCTTTCCAAATGGTAGACAAGGGCAAGAGTTAAACCTATGCTAGATAAGGGCTGCTCCTCGAAATCTTTCTTTCAAAACTTACACACGTACAGACAAAGTCAATCTATCATGAGAGTCAGGAAATCGGATGGTCTTTGGACCCAGACTTTATCTCAACTAGAAAAACAATGTCTAGATCATTTTCGGCTTCTTTTTTCTCTACCATCTTCTTCTACATCTCAGGCTGCATTGGCTCGGAGCAAATTTATTGACCTTGTTTCTCCTATTGTTTCTGTGCAAAAAGCTTCAATGCTGGAAATGCCCTTTTCGGATACAGAATTGGATGAAGCCCTCAAGCATTTGGGTAAACATAAATCCCCAGGTTGGGATGGTTTGACGGTTGAATTTTTTGCAGCCTTCTGGGCTGAATTGAAGGGTCCAATCTTGAAGCTCGTTAATGTAGCCTGGCAGCATCAACATCTTCCCTCAGCTTGGAAGCATGGTCTGGTTAAGCTTCTTCCCAAAAAACCCCTGTGTGAGACAATGGATGACTGGAGGCCTATCACTTTGATGCCTGTTATATATAAACTTATTGCTAAAATGTTGGTACACCGGATAAAGGATATCCTTCATGATGGACTTCATCCCAGGCAATATGGTTTTGTTCCAAGAAGGCATATACATGATAATATCTCCAATACTCTCATTGCAATGGAATATGCAAAATACTTTGCTCAAGATGTCTTGGTCATGCAGGTGGATGTGGCAAAGGCATTTGATACGGTGCAGTGGGATTATGTTTCTCAAATCATGTCTAAACTTGGTTTTGGGCCAAAGCTAGTTAATGTCATATATTGGCTTTACTCAGATTCCACTGCTCAATGCTTTATAGGGAAACATTTGTCTGAGTCTTGGACTCTAGAACGATCAGTTCGACAGGGATGCCCTCTCAGTGCTCTGTTCTATGCTATTGCTTCGCATCCTTTGCTTCTTTACATGGATCATCTGGTTGATACTAGACAGTTAGAGGGGCTTCAGATTTCTGGTTCACGGCCTTTCATTGCACAGGCTTATGCAGATGATTCATTCTTCATGCCAAAGAACAGTCCTTTGGAGCTTCGTCTATTGATGGATACTCTTTCAGATTTTGGGTTGGCAGCTGGTTTAAAAATTAATTTTCAGAAATCAAATCTCTTACCTCTCAAGCATTGTGACTGGCATGCTATCCTGTGGCCCGGCCAGATTATTTATCCCGAAAACATAGTAAGACACTTGGGCTATCCCATTGGCTGGAACATCAGAAATAAGCAACAAATATCTTGGGTGCTAAACAAAATTAAGGACAAATTAGAATATTGGAAGATCTCCACTTGGCCATTACATGTACGGCTTCGAATTGTTCAGTCCATTGTTCTGGCTTATGTCCAATTCTACCTTCCTCTCTTACATTGGTCATCTCGAGATCTTTCTTCTTTTATGTCTCAAGCCATGGAGATTTTTTGGAAAACTAAGCTTCATAAAAAAGCTTTAAGGTTAGCTCAAAATGGACCTGCTTTGCTCGCCAAAAATGCATGGTGGTTTGAATATTATAAACATCAAATTTCATGTGCTGGCAAGAAAGATCACTATGCTCAAAACCTTTTTTCAACAAGAGCAGCCTTGGTCTATCATGTTGGCAATTCTGTGTGGTCGGATGCGCACAAATGCTTATGGTCGTTGGTTGGTTGATCCATCGGAAGTAGTGCTTGGCAAATTTCAAGGTAAAATCCCTGGTTGTCCATTTTCTACTTCCTTGATTCACGATTGGAAGAAAGTGCTCTCTCGCATCAAATGGTCTCCCCATCCTGCTTCTATAGCTTCCTCGCTTCGAATGGAAAGCATACATTGGAGTGTGCTGTTTTTTACTCTCCCCTTGCTGTACAACAACCAATCAGAGCTTACAATCTTATGAAATTGGGCATCCGGTTCATTGACGATGTAGTGGATACTACAGGGCAATTTCTTTCTTTTCCGGCAGCATGCCAACAATACAATCTTGGGATGCATCATAGATCTATATGGAAAGCTATTGCAGATCTCTTACACCCTTTCATTCTGATTCCACATTGGATGTAAGAGACAGGCTTCAAGATTGGCATCTTCAGTCTTCCAGTTCAAGATTATCCTCTCGATCTTTGCATCTATTGACTTCTATACAGGCTTATCGATTGATATTACCTCCTCCATGGATTGCTCAGCATGCTAATTCTCTTTGGCATCTGGATAAGTCTTTAGCTTGGTGGAAAGCAAAACTAACATTGATATGGAAGTTGAAAATGCCATTGAAACAAAGACTCTTTCTCTGGAAATGCATTGTCGGTATTTTTCCAGTTGGAGTGAAATTGGCTCAAAGAAGGATTGCCTCTCCTATTTGTCCAAGATGTCATCATACTACTGAGAGTGCTCCGCATTTATTGTGGTCTTGTTCATATTCCAGAAACCTTCTAGACAAGATCTCCTATTTTTTATCTCTCAGATTTCCTGCACACAGGTTGTACAAGTTTTTCTGGATGTTTGGCACCTTATCAGCTTCTTTGTCACAGTATTCTCTTTTCTTCCATTGGATCAGATACTGGGCCTTATGGACCCTCTGGCTACAGCGAAATCATACATATCTGAATTCACCCCTTCAGCACCCTTATGAGTTCTTCCGAGCCTCGTTGCGACAGTCCTTATATGATGCCGTGCATGAGGGAGATTTGGATGTTTCTTGTGTTCAGCTTTTCTTTTACTGTTTCTGATGGATAGGGCATAGGCTTTTTTCTTAAGCACTGCCCTGATCTTGCATTGAACTTTTTTACTGCTGTTTTTTAAGTTCTAGGGTTTAGACATCCTCCTGATGTCAAACCTTTTTGTACATTTATGATATAATGCAATTTCAACTGGTTTTACAAAAAAAAAAAGAGTGTGTGTGTGTGTGCAGGCTAGCTTCCCTCCTACCCAACATTGGTATCAGAGCTTGGTTAGGGTTAGGGTTTTCCCCCCTGCTGCCCTTCTGAGCTTGAGCCTATTGCACACATAAGGGCATTAGGGTTTTGCTGCATTAGGTTAGGGTTAGGATTTGCCCTCAGCCGCCCTGCCGCCGCCCTCAGCTGTCCGTCGCCGCTCAAATCTGCACCACCAGATCTGTGTCGTACGCCTCTGCATCGAGCTTCGCCCGACGCCCTCTGCGTTGCCCAATTCACAGCGCCGCCTCTACCATCGACTATAGTGCAGCCGCCTCTACCGTCGTCGCCTGCCAGATCCGTGCACCGCCACCTCCACAACTACCAGATCTGGGGTCGCCGCCTTCAGATCTGCCCATCGCCACCCTCAGATCTGTGCCGCCCGTCATCTGCCCAGCACCACCCGTCGCCTCCCGCCATACAGCGGCCTATATTGCCGTCCTGTACTTGCGCCGTGTCCAGAGTATGACTGTAAAGTGTACCTGCAGATCTGCACCACTCCTGCGCAAAGTGTACCTGCACACTAGAAAACTCAAGGTATTTGAAAATTTTCAAAAAAAAATCAATCCCATATAGATTTCCAGGTTAACTTTGTGAGATTTACAAAGTTTTAACCTGAAATTGCACAAATTGCCTGTTCAAATTTGGGGCTTTTCACCATTGAGCCTCCAATTGCAACATTGGCACACATTGGCATTTTCACCAGATTTGGTGCATAATCGCACTAGAAATTTGGGGATTTTGCAGAAATTGGCACTATTTGCAGGCAATTTTGGATATTACAGGCACATTTGGTTGACATTGGGGCATTTCTCCCAATTTTCTGGGTATTACAAGCACATTTGGTTGGCATTGGGGCATTTCCCCCAATTTTTGGGCATTACAGCATTTGATTCAGGTGACAATCGCATTAGTAGATTTACAGGATTTGCGCACTTGCAGCTCTTCCAAGTGTCAGTTGATTGTGTTTCTCACGGCATATATATACATTTGTGGTTTGCTGCAGTATATGTATGTCATTGTGGACACTTTGACAGATTTGCATCATTGTGCAGTACACTTGCAGATTTGGGACATGCATATGTATTTCTCGTGGTGAAGGAGTTTCCTTCCAGTCCATTGGTTATCCTACTATTTATCTCCCGCATTCTTACGGTTTTGCTGGGCATTGCATACTCGTGGTGACTTGTGACAGATTTGCTATGCTATCATGGCCAACAGTAATAATGACCTCTTTGGAATGCTATCTCAAGAGGACAAGCTCAATGGGGACAACTACCCTATGTGGACTTATATGATGCGTCATGTTTTGGTCGCCAAAAATGTATGGCTGTATGTGGATGGCACTGAGGAGCGTCCTCTTGCACCTGCTCCAGCGGAAGGTGAAGTGATTCCAGCTCATCCTCGTGCAAGTCCACCTCCTCGTCTTCCTCCTACTAAGCAACAGCGTACTTGGGATGCTAGGGATGCTCAGGTCCATGCATTGATTGCTCTCTCGTGCCGCAGGCATATCATTCCGTACATTCGTTCTTGCACCATTGCAAAGGGTGTTTGGGATACCTTGGCGGCATTGTATTCAGGTCATAATGAGGCTCGTGTAGCTTACCTTCGGAGCAAGCTTGAGACTGACCGCATGCTTGAAGGTGATTCTATCGATTAGTACCTTACACATGTGAAGGACCTATGAGAGTAGCTCATTAACATTGATGAGGTCTTGATAGATAGCTATCTTGTTCACGCAGTTTTGCGTAATTTGCCTGACTCTTATCAGACATTTGGTACCACTTTGCGGTTGTTGGCTAGCAATGCACCTAATGCGGTCACTTTTGACAACCTTGTGACTCTCTTGCTCAGTGAAGAACAATCTCATTCCAACAGGAACAACATGATGTATGCTGAGTCAGCAATGGCTGCTCCCTTTCGTGGGAATAGATCTGGGCCTAAACCTGAAAAGAAAAAGAGTTGTAAATATTGCAGGAAAACAGGGCACACCATAGAGGAATGTAGGAAGCGTATTGAGAGTGAAAAAAAGAAGAAGCTGGCATCTTCTTCTACAAGTGCAGATCAGGCCAATTTGGCTACACGTGTCAGCCTTGACCCTTACACCTTCATCGCTTGCAGAGATGTCTTCTGATGCCATTGCTTTTGATGACTATGCTTTATAGTTTGTACTCCATTGCTTTTGATGACTATGCTTTATAGTTTGTACTCCATGGTATGCATTGTCTGGCAGATGCATTTCAGGGGGGGGGGGGGGGGGGGGGATTTTACTTGCCCACATGCAGTTGGTGATGCCTCATGGTCACTTATGCTTGTTAACCCTTATGCTGGTTATGCTAGACGCTTTCTCTGATGTGATGTCTACGGGAGATGCCTTTTATGTTGTTTTCCCTTGCAGCGGGATTGTTTCTACAGTGTTGACATTGTCACTTTCTCACATGTGATGTTTACTGGGAGTGCCTTTTACACACTTGGCCAGTGTTGGCTTGCTCTCATGGTTTTGACATGTCACATGTATATTATTCATTGTGGGATTATGCATCTTTACACTTGCCATACATGCCAACCCCTAATCATGGCATCGCTGAGAGTTTAATAGCATTGGCTGATGCCCACCTCGAGCCCCCACTTTTTCTCCCCATTTTGAGCTTTTCCCATTGCTGAATTTTTACTTTTATCAGCCCTACCATTGCTGATTTTTCCTCATCGGATCCTCCATTGATGTGTTTTGCAGCTTACATTGCATGTCTCACAGGCATGACTTCTGGATCCTGTTGCCTTTACACATGCGTATATCTGCTACCTCTTCTTATGCTTATCACTGGTGCAGTTACAAAGCATTGATGTGGATTACATGCAGTTCAGATTGGCATTTGGTACTTGCCTTCAAGGGGGTATTATGCGATGCCTCTCAATTTGATGCAGTTGATGTCCACATGATCTTTGCCATGCATTTCTGGTGATGCATTTATGTACTACTGTGCTCTAGCATTAGCACTATGACATTGGGGATTCTCCTTTTCCCCGTCATATAGTGCTTGCTTTTTCCATTGGCACTGCAGTTCACTCTTACTATGGAGCATAATGCAGGGCAACATTCACAGCTTTATCACCCTGCTACTACCCGTTCACACCATTCACTTGAGGGGGGTTTGTTGGTCATGTCCACTCCCGGCTAGTTCAGGTGTGAACCCAGCTTACTCACGGGCACTTTTTCGTTGTGACTGGACACAGGTTTTTTCCCCGTGTGAACACACTTATGTGTGTTGGGCACTTTGCCCTAGGCCTTTTAGTACTCACTTGTACTTTCATTTCATATCATTATTGAGTACATCTTTTCATATCATTATTGAGTACATCTTTTCCAGCACTCTCACGTTTCTCTGTGCTTGAGGTTGTGTGTGTGTGTGTGTGTGTGTGTGTGTGTGTGTGTGTGTGTGGTGTGTGTACAAGAGAGAGAGAGTGAGAGAGAGAGAAACGAGAGAGCCAAGGAACTGCTGCCGCCGCGACTACCTTTTAGGGCTTCTAGCCCTGCGTTGCCCTTGCCTCAGGCCTGTGACTTCCTCCATCGTCTACCTCCTGGACTGCGTGTCGACCCTGCAGCCCTCCTCGTGACCTTCTGGGGGTCCCCTTTGTGCGTGCAGGTTCCCTGTTTTTTTCTCCTCTTCTCATTGTCGATCTGCCCCTCCTACTCCTCTTCTCTTCCGCGACCTGGTGTGTGTGTGTGTGTGTGTGTGTGTGTGTGTGTAAGAGAGAGAGAAACTCTATAGTGTCCTTTTGCAGTTTTTTCTGCCGCCTTCCTGCACCTTTTCTGCCTTACTGTTTCTATTCCACTTTCCTTCTTGCCTTCGTAACCTCACAACCTCCTTCTGTCAATATCGGCCTGTTCTTTTTCACAGCCTTTCCCTTTCCGTGTTTCTATCAATGGCTTCAGCTTTAGATGTTTGTACATATGCCCGAAAAGAAAGATCTGCAGATGCTAAGCGCCGCAGCCCGCCTATCAGAGCCGGCTTTACAAGATGATGCATTTACGTTGGAAGCTCAGTATGTGTTTGATACCCTTAAGGATGACTTTCAGCAATCACGACAAGAATGGGGCAAACCGATTCCAGAGGTCACCTACAAATTGAAGTTGTCGTCCCTGGTAAACCCTCTCAGAAAGTTGTCTCAAACTGCGGTTATAATATTCTTTCCAGGAAGAATCCCTGCGGCCAGTGATGTCGTGCAGTGGATGAAGTCCATCCTTGGAGGATGCTTTGTAGAGGGAGTGTATTTTGCTTCCAGAGGCTTTTATGAGGTGCATTTATCAGATGCTTCATGCAAGCAGAGGCTTCTTGAGTTCTCTCCCCTGTTTTATCGGAGGCAAATGGTACATGCTATGCCCTGGTCCCCAAACAAGGACTATCAAAGTCTTATACGGCATCACTGCCCTGTATGGGTTGAGGTTGCAAACTTCCCGGACTATATGCGTGAAGAGTTACCTGGCCTGGCTGCTTCCTTGGGACTGGTCATTTGTCCACCACGCCCCATGGGAAACCGTAACAGGTTCTGCATTCTCTGGGACACTGACATACCTACCCCTCCTTCTATTGCGGTGGAAGTTGAGGGAGTGCAATTGGGCAAAAAGTATTTTGAATTGAAGTGGGGTGTGTTTGCAGGTGCTTGTTTTGCCTGTCACAAGTTTGGGCATCTAGCCTCTGAATGCCCAATGGTTTTGCATCAACCCCTCCCAAATGCCTTGCCACCCCAGACACGGGAAAAGAATGAGAATTTGCAAGTCAAGACAGCAAATATAAATGGAGCAAAGAATGCAAAATCAGTCAATCAGGTGCCCGCACTTGCAGGAAAAGGAAAAGATAAAGGGAAAGAGAAGATGAAGGAAACTGTGGGGATTGATCAAGACGGTTTTAAACAACCCAAGAAGGTGGTTGTATTCAAGCAACGCCCCCTTCAATCTCGTCAATGGGATGCTTCTTCTCCCTCACCAGGACAAACTTCTACTTCAGCCTCTGCTCCTATCCTTCAAAATTGGGTGGGCGTACTGAAGAAGGGCATCCCCATATGTGATTCAGAAGAAGAGGAAAATGCTATGTCTTTCATGGGCAATGAAGGCATGCAGCCTATGCAGGCAGAGGCCTAGCCTCTCTGATGTCTGGTTCTTATCCACACACTCTGCTGTACATACCTTTTCATGCTTCAAACACTTAAGTGCTGTACATACAATGTACAGAGCCTCTGCAATGTCTCAAAGTGGAGGCTATTATGGATTTATGTACATAAAATGCAGCCAGATATTGTTTGTTTGCAAGAGCATAATCAACACTCCATGGCTGGACAACATGGTTTTTTGCACGGCTATGATATATATTATGCTGGTACTGCTACCTATTCAGCTGTATGCATACTAGTTAGACATGAGTTGCAGCCTCAGTTGGCCTTCAATGACAATAGTGGCAGATGGATAGTAATACAACGCAATGTTAATGGTGATATTTTTGAGTTTGCATCAGTCTATGCCTCCCAGACCTCTGCCATGAGGGCTTCTTTGGGGGATTCTTTATGGAGATATCCATGGAGATCCAATGATTTCATCTGTGGGGATTTTAATAATTCCCCTCTGCCTAGAGATAATACCACTTCACGATCTCATATGCTATCATTGGAAAGGCACAAATGGGATGACATGCTTCTTTCTGTGCAGGCTGAAGATTTATGGATACTTCCCCAAGGGTCAGTCCCTGGATATACTTTTCATCATAATGCACTTACTACGTATTGGGCAAGGCTTGACAGATGGTATTTGTTTTATCCACAACAATTTGCAAATTTTAGCCCTCATCTCCTTATAGATTTCTCATTGGGCTTGTCAGATCATGCTCCATTGTGGATGAATTTGCAGCTTGGCATGCCTCTGGATGATTTGCCATTTCTCTCCAGTAGATTATTGCATGTTAATCGGGCTTATTTCCAACATCACAACTTTCAGCAAATGATCAAATTTGCCATTCATCCTTTGCCAGTTCATGCCCAGGAGGACATGAATTATGCTTGGGACAGCTTCGTCTCTCGTATTCAGAATGTCATTAGGGAGTATGGCAAATGGCATATGACAAAATGGAGGAATGAGGTTAAATGGGCAAAAAGGACAGCACAACATTTGACTGAATTTTCTCAGTCGAGGCCACTCTCTGATTCAGAAAAGGATTCCCTTTCACATGCACAATTTAAACTTACTGTTAATGATACGAGGAAATTGCACAAATGGCAGACTAGGGCAAGAATGAAGCCCCTCATGGATAAGGGCTGCTCTTCAAAATCCTTTTTCCAGGGCTTGCATGCTACTTGAAATAAAAATTCATGTCTGACGGTTAGGAAACTGGATGGCTCTTGGACTCACTCTTTCTCTGATCTCCAAGACGAATGCCACAATTATTTCCAGAAATTGTTTTCTGCTCCTGGTTCCCCTTCAAATCAAGTGACTGATGCCAGGACTGAATTTCTTCAATATGTTTCTGGAATAGTTGAAATGGATGATGCTCTTACCTTGGAGAGGCCTTTTATTGACACAGAACTTGATAATGCGTTGTTCCACCTCAGCAAATACAAGTCCCCTGGCTGGGATGGCCTTACAGTGGAATTTTATATTTCTTTTTGGGATGATTTGAAAGAGGTCCTTTTGAGAATGATCAATGTGGCCTGGCAAGAAAATCAGTTGCCGCACTCTTGGAAGCATGGTATAGTCAAGCTTGTCCCCAAAAAACATCTGTGTGATCATATATCAGATTGGAGGCCTATTACTTTGATGCCTGTACTTTACAAACTTATTGCCAAAATGATTGTACATAGGGTTCACAGGATACTGCATGTAGGACTTCATCCTCATCAGTATGGTTTTGTACCGCGAAGACAAATCCATGACAATATATCCAATGCCTTGACTGCAATTGAATATGCTAAGTATTCACATCAAGATGTGCTTATATTGCAGGTAGATATTGCTAAGGCATTTGACAATGTTCAATGGGATTTCATCTCTCAGATCATCACAAAGTTGGGCTTTGGTCCCAAGATGGCAAATGCTGTTTACTGGCTTTATTCTGGCTCTACTGCTCAGTGCATTCTTGGGCGCCATCTGTCTCGGTCATGGATATTGGGTCAATCAGTTAGACAGGGCAGCCCTCTCAGTGCTCTCTTCTATGCCATTGCGACCCATCCTCTTTTGATGTATCTTGATCATCTTACAAACACAGGACAGATGACTGGTCTCAAAATCCCAGAGACTACATCTTTTTTGGCACAAGCATATGCTGATGATTCCTTCTTCATGCCACAGAATTCTCCTCAGGAACTTCGCATGCTTATGGCCACTCTTTCTTTATATGGGTTGGCAGCGGGATTGCATGTCAATTTTGACAAATCTAAATTACTCCCCCTGAAACAATGTGACTGGCATTCTATTCTTTGGCCGGGTCAGGTGGTGCATTCCAGAGATATTGTCAGGCATTTGGGATATCCCATAGGATGGCATATCACCAGAAAGCAGCAGTTAAAATGGATTTTCCAAAGGCTTCAACATAAACTAGAATATTGGAAGATTTCTACTTGGCCTCTTCATGTCAGGCTCAGAATAGTACAATCCATTGTGATGTCCTATGTCCAGTTCTATTTGCCCTTGCTGCATTGGTCCTCCAGGGATATTTCAGCTTTTATGTCTCAAGCTATGGAGATATTATGGAAGACAAAAACTGCTGTGAAAGCATTGAGACTGATGAAGATGGAAATGGTGTGCTCCCCAAGGATGCATGGTGGACTTAATGTCCTCAATATAAAATATCATGTACTTGCAAGGAAGGCTACAATGTTGCATACTTTCTTCCGTCAACAGCAGCCATGGACTTGTACGTTAGCATCCATGTCTGTCAACATGAGGACTTATGCTTATGGTCATTGGATTACGGATCATTGGGAGGCTGTGATTGGGAGATTTGTAGGGAGGATACCTGGTTGTCCTTTCTCTACTGCCCTCATACTTGACTGGAAACAAGTTCTCTCTAAGGTCAAATGGCTCCTGATAATTGCTTGGAGACGAACTCGATGAGGAAAGAAAGTATTCATTGGAGTGCCATCTTTGACACTCCACTTGCTTTACAGGAACCTGTTCGGGCATACAATCTTATGAAACTGGGAATTAGGTACATACATGATGTGGTAGATGATCGGGGATATGTCTTATCCTTTCCCCGGGCCACTGCTTCCTATGCATTGGGAATGCATCATAGGTTGATATGGAAGAAAATTACTGATTTATTGCATCCCTTTTTACCTATTCCACCCGTGGCTGACACAGACAGGCTTATGGATTGGAAATTGCAGCCATCTACTACATGCATTCATCCTATTCCCCTTCCTGCCTTAACCTCCATCAAAGCCTACAGGCTTCTTCAGCCTGCCCCATGGATTCATCAACATGCTAATTCTCTGTGGCATATAAGGAAGCCCCTCTCATGGTGGCGGAAGAATCTCCGGATGTTGTGGAAGTGTAAAATGCCATTGAAACAAAGACTTTTTCTTTGGAGATGTTTGACAGGCAAGGCACATTGTCAGTGGGGGTCATACTTGCTAAACATCACATTGCACCTTCCACATGTCTAAGATGTCAGGCTCCCTCAGAGACTGTTCTTCATCTGCTTTGGAACTGCCCTTGTTCCAGGATCCTCCTCAGGAGAATTTCAGATTTTCTTCGGCTCCGTTTCCCGAGTCACAGATTTGGGAAACATTTCTGGCTTTTTGGCAGATATATGCGGTCCTTGTCCCAATACTCACTATTTCTCTCTTGGGTGAGATATTGGGCTCTTTGGACAATTTGGAGTGAGCATAATTTGGCATACTTGGGTCGGCAGAATCACCAGTCATATGAATCCTTCAGAGCCTCATTGCGGCAATCCTTATATGATGCCTGCCATGAGGGTGATATGGATGCTTCTTGTTTAGAGCTTTTCTCTTTATGTTTCTGACATATGGGATACTCTCCGCTTCAGAGACTTCCCATCTTGTAAATTTATGAGCATATAAATATACTGCACTGGATATTACCAAAAAAAAGTGTGTGTGTGTGTGCAGGCTAGCTTCCCTCCTACCCAACAGAAATGCACCAACATATGCTTCCTTTACCCACAGATCTTGTGGCATAGCTATACTCATCTCACCCCATGAAATGATGCTCAAAGCCTTTATTAGATCACTTACAGCAGCAAAAAAACTCTTAGGGCCAGCAATTTGCATTGAGCAATCCCCACCAACTCCATCTTTTCGGATACATTACGCAATGGTGCCAACATTTGTGTGTGTTGCTCCACACAGGAGCTTTGGAAAGTAAAGATTGATATGTTTGGTAGAAAATTTGAGAAAGTAACATGGACAGAAACCTAATAGACAAGAGATGTGAATCCTCATCTTCTGTATATTCCAAAACATGAATACATACAATGATGATCTTGGGATCCAATTCATGCATGCCTATTTATTGTGCATACAAAAGGTTGCTGGCTGTCCTCAACTTGTGCATGCTCGAACGTGTTACATCCCTAGCATGGGCATGGGTCGATGTCCATGGACCAAGGGAGTGTCACACATAAGCAGTTGGCTCCTGAGAGAGCTAGACAATTATCCCATATTAAAAATAGCACCAAAGACCTATATGAGCATGAGGGGGCCTTATAAATCAATGTTTGAGCATGCCGCGTGTGGGTCTAGATCTAGACTAGAGCCACAGGTGAGTCTACGGCTGCCGAGCTTTGCAGACGGGTACCATGCGCGTGTCAGAATACGCAGCGGAGATGATGACCACATCTGGGAACACGAGAGCAAAAACGCATGCAGAAAAAAAGAGCACAAGAGAGAGAGAGAGAGATGTAGGCATGTAACTCTGCTCTGATATACACAAGAAAATCCCTTGTATGATACAATGAGTGGTATGGGGGTGGGGGCCTATTTATATGCCCCCACATGTGCAGTCGGCCTGCTGTAGGCAGCCGACTGTTGCTGAATCTCCACGACCAGCTAAAAACAGCCAATTGGCCAGTGTGTCAGCAGTCGGCCAACTCAGTAAGGGAGTCGTGGACCAGTGCCTTCAGTCGGCCAGCAAACTGGGCCCTCCCGCCCTCAGGGCTGCCTCCCAAGCCACAGAAAAATGGAAAAAATAGGGAAAAATGCAGGGAGAGAGGAAAAATGATAAAACACCTGATAAAGTCGGGCACACCCACAACAAAGGCCCTGGTGTATAAATCTAGAGAGGAGATGACTTCTAACACCCCCTCTCAGCTCCTGGCTCTGTGAAACCAACCACTGGGAGCTGGGGTGCCGCCTGAGCAAATCCTGAGAGAGCGACTTCGTGAAGAGGTCCACCGTACTATCCTACGTCGAACAGAACTCTAGCAAGATGTCATCAGCAACGATCTGTTCACGAACAAAGTGCCTCTGGATGACCATGGGTTCCACCAGTGGAAGCCCAAACCTGCAACGCAACCTCTGCATCCTCACCACCTCACAAGCAGCATCACAAGCAGCCCGGTACTCTGCCTCTGTCCGCGACAAGGCAAAAGATGACTGCCTCTTACTGCTCCGTAGAACTTCTCCTGGGCCTGAAGTAGATCTCCTCGTGTCCGGATCTCCTCCCCAAACTGAGTCACTCCAACCGTGGAATCCAACAATCCCCCTCCTGTGTACAAGAGTCCATGATCCTTCGCATGCCGCAGAAACCACAGGAAACGCAATCCTGCCTCCCAAAGAGTCGTCTGCAACCATGAGCTCAACCACCTCATCAAGAAGCTCCCGTCCAATCTGGTGTCCATCAACCAGATCAATGAACCATACAGCTTCTGAGTCAAAAAGGCATCACTGCTCACAAGGATCAACACCTGTTACGGTGCAAAAACAAGTCCTGGAGACCTGATGAAGACCACGCAAGGCCTTCTAAAACCTGTCAACCACCCCCTCTGAATCCGGAACCACAAAGCTTGGAGAAACCACCTCCTTCTGCAAGTAATCAGCTACCACCTACCTGGCTTTCCGAAAGGTCCCCGTGGAAAGAACATCCTCATCTACTGGAGGTTCTTTGTCCCGAACACGACGAGACATCAGAGCATAAGTGACCTGTTCAGCTTCCTCTGACTAACGAACACAAGAACTACCAACATCAGTACTGGAAAGTTCCTGCCAACTGTTGCCTTCTACTGGCAAGCTATCCACCATCTGGTCTCGGAAAGCCCGCACCTGCAACGTATCCACACTTAAGTGGCCATTACCAGACTGCCACTCATCACAAACCTGAGGACCTGGGAGAGAGAGTGCTGAAAGCTTGTAAACTCCATTCTCCACTCCGCCTTCCCAAACCACTTGGCCTGTTGCTTTGTCCCGGAGAGCAACAAAATGCTCATCAAACTCCACCCGTACGCCAGTCTTGCAAACCTGATGCACTGACAACAGATGAAAACCAAGTGACAGAACATATAACACCTGGGAGGAATGGTTCCCCCCTCTGCCATCGGGAACTATCTCCATCCTGCCCTCACTGTGAACTGGGATAGTGGACGTATCCCCAGTAAGAATATGACCAAAAAGCCTGCAGAGATCCTGTAAACCGGAACGGGAAGGAGTCATGTGCCTGGAAGCACCACTATCGAGAATCCACTCCCGAGTATCCATTGCGGAGAGTCCTCCAATCTCCTCCCTGCCTGAAGAAAATGAAACATCGGTGTCCATCACCTCCAGGTGCACAAAAGCCAGAGTCTTCATGATTGCTGTTGAGGAATCTTCACCCTTCTCGGTCTTCCGCTTGGGACACTGCCTCCAATAGTGGCCTTTCTCGCCACAATCATTACAGGTCCTCTCTGCCTTCAATTTCTCGCGGTCAGCGTCGGACTTCTTCTCAGAAGACTTCTCCGATGAAGCCTTCCCTTTGCCCGAGTTACGGCCTTTCGACCGTTGGCCAGTTAAGGCCTCCGAACCTCCACCCTGAGGAGGGTTCGTGAATCGTTCCTCCTCACCCTGAGGAGGGTTCGTGAATTGTTCCTCCTGGTCTAGGACCATGGGCACGAGCTCCTCCCACGTGATGGTGCTGAGCCTGCCAACCACTGGTAATCAAAGACAAGTAAAATGCTGAGTACGAAGAGGGCAAATGTGACAGCAACGTTATGGCCATGTCCTCTTACGATATCTCCTTCCCAGCCTGAAGAACTTCCTGCTGAAGAGCCTGCAGCTTGTTAATATGCTCCCGCATCGTTGACGACTTTGAAGGGCTCATATCCCGCATCTGTACTTACAAGGAAATCCTCTTCATGGGCGATACCCTGTTGTAAAGTGAGGCCAAATGCTGCCATATACCTCTGGCCAACGTCATATGCTTTACATGATTGATTACCTGTGGTGTGCAGTTGAGAAAGATAAACGAACGGACCCTGGCGTTGACACGATCCCACATCTGTGTCTGAGCCTCCCGGTCCTTTCGGGTTGACGGTAACTCCCCTTCCTCTACTTCCGGCCGTGGAACACCAACAACAACGAAATCGGCGAGGTCGTAAGACTCCAGAACAGATTCCATCATCACCTTCCATATGCCGTAGTTACTCCCGTCCAACTGACAGTCCACCGAGAACGTGGGGAGTGTCGGGATCTTTGCATGCCTCTCGGCCATCTCAAATAGATCTGCCATTGCGGGGATGTACTCTGAATAGGGTGGGTGGGTGGGAACAAAGAAGAACTAAAACCTGCAAGTGGCTGTCCAGCAAATCAGCCCGCCTTCCTCTTGCTTCTCCTCTTCCCGAACAGTCCAAAACAGTCCACCAATCAGCCACAAAACAGTCCCCCTCTTGCTCACACAAATCCCAAGACCGATCTGAGCCTAGGGCTCTGATACCATGTCAGAATACGCAGCGGAGATGATGACCAGATCTGGGAACACGAGCAAAAACGCATGCAGAAAAAAACAGCACAAGAGAGAGAGAGAGATGTAGGCGTGTAACTCTGCTCTGATATACACAAGAAAATCTCGGGTATGATACAATGAGTGGTATGGGGGTGGGGGCCTATTTATATGCCCCCACATGTGCAGTCGGCCTGCTGTAGTAGGCAGCCGACTGTTCACGACCAGCTAAAAACAGCCAGTCGGCCAGTGTGTCAGCAGTCGGCCAACTCAGTAAGGGAGTCGTGGACCAGTGCCTTCAGTCGGCCAGCAACTGGGCCCTCCCGCCACCTCAAGGCTACCTCCCAAGCCACAGAAAAATGGGAAAAATAGGGGAAAAATGCGGGGAGTGAGGAAAAATGATAAAAACACCTGATAAGGGCGGGCACACCCACAACAAAGGCCCTCGTGTATAAATCTAGACAGGAGATGACTTCTAACAGCGCGGTATGTGTTACATGAGGCATAGCAGAAGCACTTAATTGCTATTAAGGCGTGCGCTAATTTGCTGATTGCCAATGAGGTGATAGCTCAAGTGGTAACGGTGCTTGTCTAAAAGACGAGGAGGTCATGGGTTCAAACCACTAGTAGTTGAAAAAAAAAATGCTGATTATAGAAGAGATTTTGGAAGAGAGATACAGAGAAGCAAGAAACATACATTGTACACCCGATCATAGACGGGCACCCACTTAAGGGCCCTTCCTTCCAAAGAGAGTATTTTCTTGAATCATCTGCAAGAGAATGAGTACAAGAAAAAGACTGTTTGCTGTCCCAACAGAGACTGACCTCAAACTAGGTTTTCCCCACAAAGACCGCCTTCTTTCCTTGATGATTTGGCTGCCCGGGTTGAGAAGTTGGCTGCCCGGGCTGAGAAGTACCATTCCTGCTGATTGCCAAGAATTTGCTAATGATCTGCATTTTCTACACGAACACAGCTGGCTGAAAATCGCGTATGCTCCTGTTGTCCTCCCTTGCTTGTGTTTATGCATCTACTGCTTGCTTGGAGGCTGATGCACGTGGGCTTGTAGAGATTGCAGAACAGATTTGTGGGCAGCCTCGACACCTCTACATACTACCCCTACTGCTGGTCGACCAGCCTCTACAGAGACCGACTAGGACTTTTGGACAAATATTTCAATAAATGCCTTTCTTCCCATTTTAAAAGGGCACCCCTCTTAGCTCTATGACCAGCCTTTGCCCCAATGGATACCCATGAGCTGTCCTGGCCCTGCCCATGATCCCAAAAAAGCATATTTGATTATCCTATTATCTTCCTAGTCACCTTGGACGAAAAAGGTATTCACACACGTAGACACTAACTTTCCTAAATGATATGACGATTGACCATTGTCCTAGGCACCCGACGAGGGGACTAATAAATGCCTAGGATACCTCTATATCATTACAACTTGCAACAGGTTACATCTGATTTCTGTGGGGCCTGCATATGAACGCTGACACTGGCTATACCCTAGACCTAGATGCTTGTCATCTATGGCTGGTGTGGCATCCTCTCGTGGTCGGAAGAACAGAGTGATGGTCACCTGGGGCTGGGGTGGGTCTTAACTCCCTAATCATTGAATCTGTGGCGATGAAGCTCTAGTAGGAAAAGGCCTAGGCACCGCTAATCTCATTAATCCATGATCCTAGATAAGGATCCAAACCCCTCTCAAGAGACAGTGGAACCTCCCTCAAATCTCATAATATACCATGCACCTGCATATGAAGTGCTCCTCTGACTCCACCTCCCTCAAGCACATAGTGTATATCCTCTCCTCATGAGGTATCTGTTAGCAGTCATCTCCTGTCTGTACATTACACACTAGGGCCTCTGTTGTGGGTGTGCCTGCCCATCAGGTGTTTCTCCATTTTTCCCCTGTTTTGTCCATGTATTTTTACCCTATTTTCTGTGGTCGTGGGGCAGGAGTATGAATGGGAGAATTAGGGTTAGAGTTCATGTGGGAGACATACACTGAGAGAGAAGAAGGGGGAGAGAGAGAGAGAGAGAGAGAGAGAGAGAGTTGTGGGGATAAGTCAACTCACCAAGTGAGTGTGTGACTCCCCTATCACACATGTATATTGCACTAGTACACATAGTGCACTTAGTACATTAAAAGTACTAAGTGTACTATGTACTATAACTTATGGGCTTGTACACACTATAAGGGTGGGCACAATGCCTTTACCCCAACAACCTCCCACTTAAAGGCAAAGTGCCCTTAAATGAAGGAAAAGAAAAATCAGCATGTACATGATAATATACAAGGCCATATCAAGGCTGAAACTGGCCTCATCCAATGCCCATCAAGTGTCTGCAATGAGCAAACCGCTCCGGAGGCAAACTCTTTGTCAACAGATCAGCCGGGTTGTCATCCGTATGAATCTTAACAAGCTGAATTTGCTTGTTCTCTATCACCTCTCTGATGAAGTGATACTTCACATCCACATGCTTCGTCTTTGCATGAAAGACAGGGTTCTTTGCCATCATCATGCAGTTAAATGTAGCTGCGGCGTTCGTCAAGCCAAATGGCATGACCACAAATTCATAGTGGCCCCGTACTGTACGGAAGGCTGTCTTAGGGATGTCCCCCTCCACAATTCTCACCTGTGGTACCCACTCTTTAAATCAAGTTTCGAGAACACCTTTGCTCCATTCAGCCTCTCGAGAATATAATCTATTCGAGGCATTGGGAATCTACTCTTGATCGTCAGCTTATTGAGTGCACGATAATCGACATACAACCAAGAAGACCCATCTTTCTTCTTGACAAATAAGATCGGTGCTGCAAATGGCGACACACTGGGGCGAATGAAGCCAGATTGCAACAATTCTTGGAGTTGGCAGTCCAACTCCGATTCCATTGCCTTGGAAAGGCAAGCTGGGAGGGAGACTGTCCCGAAGAGAAATCTTAGCGAACTTTTCATGGAGAGCTGAGTACTTCTCGGAAGCACTTGCCACCGTCTGGGCTGTCATCGCACAATGTGCGCCTTTTTTGACTGCTCGCACTGCAAGTGGCTTATGAGCGGAAAGTTCGGAATTCCTGGCTCACACTTAATGGTCACTGGGGCGGTTGACACATTCCGATTGATCTGGATCATGTGCTTGTCCCACTTGACATCAAGAAGAAACTTGAAAAACCACTGAATGTCCAAAATTATGTCTGCTCCTACAAGAGGGGCAACCATAAAATCATGCACAAATTCTATGCCCTGAATAACTAATTTAGCACCTAGAGCTTCATATTTGACGCTCGTTGTCATGCCTGTGCTAAAACCCTCAACCTGTTTGTCCAACTAAGTCAGGTCGAAACGAGCACGTCTAGCGGCCTGTTTCGTGACCACATCCTCCGTGCTGCCGCTGTCAAACAAGATGACTGAAATATGCGGAAGCTTCGGAGAAGGATCGGTACTTCAAAACTCAGAAAACAGCACTCTTTTCGCGACGGAATTAACGCACAAACTGAAAGACGATGTGCAGAAAATAGAGAGAGAAGGGGGAGATGGAGAAGGACACAGTATTGGGTCCCAATTACCCTCTGTAGGGCCCCCACCACGGATGGTGTATTTGCTTTATTAGAATGATGTAAATCTGAAACAAATACAAAGTACTTGACCTTTTCTTGGCTGGAAAACCTGCCCTTGACCTTCAGTCCTTCACCCCTTAGCTTTAGCAATGTTCTTGGCTGTCCTGGCCCTTGGTTGCTTGGAGCTCTTGGTGAATTATGAGATGACTACAATGAATTATGGGCTGGGCTTATATACTACTCATATCATCCAGTCGGCTGGCTTCAGGACAGCCTCACGACTGAGTTTATTCCCATAAAATGCTTGCACACTAAATATAAATGCATCCACACTAGGCCACCCTGCTGTCCAGCCTGCGCATGCTTCTGGGACAGCCCCTGGCTGCTGGGCATGCTGCGCATGGGTGTGGGGACTGCCCCTACACCTGGCCGACTTGCAGATTAGGGCTTTGGACCCAGTCGGCTGCCTGTCCAGCAGTAGTACAGCTGGCCGACAGCCCCTCCAGCCCTTGCCTTGGCTGGTGGGCAAATCTTGGGCTCTCCTGGCCCCTTGGGGGTGGTTCTATACCTCCCCCATGCCCATACTAAGTATGCAAATGCAAATCCTTGCACTGGGGTAGCCCTATGGGCTGGCCCCATCTCTACATGCAAACCTACATGCCTACAGATGTCTGGCATCCAGTTGCAAACCAGATACACAGCACATCTGACATCATTCCAGAGGGAGACTCACAGCGCGGACTGGCACTGCTTCTTGTGCAGGACATTGCACACCTGACCTTGGACTCATGTGCAGGACAATGCACACCTGACCTCGGACGACTGAGATGGATCCCTGGCTGACTCGTCCCGGACTGGGCTCACATGGGACCAGTTCACCATCCCAGGTCCTGCACCTTCTGTACAGAAATGTCTACGTGGCATCCAAGTGCGGGATGCACGTGACATCCCCTTCTGCTTAACTTGACGGAAGCTGCATAGCCTCCAAATAATCCGTCAATAAAGCCGGATAGTCTTCGAAAAATTCTTTGTCGAGCCATACCGCTTCATGAGTTCCTCGGTCCTGAAACTTCGTGAGAAACTGTCGTAGTCTTCGGCTTGAGCCATGCTTGAAACGGTGCAGAAGGATCTGTTCTGGAACCATTACTTCTGCTTCATCAATGATGTCTGGTTCCGCTTCGTCTTTGACCTGTGAAGGGGGTGGACCTGCATATGGCTTTAACCAACTGACATGAAATACATCGTGCATAGTCCAACTCGGAGGTAGCTTTGATTGCATAGACACCTCATTAATCTTTTTCCGGATGGGGAATGGTCCGAAGCTCCTGAAAGACAACTTTGGGCATCGCTTGCCCACCTGCTTTAATCTTTGCTTCATAATCCAAAGATATACCCAATCTCCTTCCGAAAACTTCATGTCCCTTCGGTCTTTATTGGCCTGTCGAGTGTAGGCCTCTTGCGCTTTAGCCAATCTGTCTTTGGCGGACTCTAGTATCTCTTGGTAAGACTCCGTCACTCTGTTCGCCTCCGATACTGAAGACGAAGTCCTGGTTAACAACGACTGGAAAGGCCTTCCAAACGCTGCCTCATATGGAGTCCTGCCAATAGCTGAAGAAAAAGAGTCATTCAAAACAGCTTGAACTAAAGGCAAAAACGATTCCCACTTACCTTGCTGATCGTGGACATAACACTTCAGCACATCAAAGGCCAACTGGTTGTATATCTCTGTCTGGCCATCTGTCTGTGGGTGGAATGCACTGGAAAAATTCAACTTAGTACCAAAATTATCAAACAATGCCCTCCAAAAATGACTGGTAAACTTGGCATCTCGGTCTGACACTATGGTCCTAGGAATCCCACCAATCGGGTACCAATGCCGAATGAATAGCTGGGCAACATCCTCGGCGGTCACATTGGCCCTGCAAGGAATAAGCATCACAAATTTGCTGAACCTGTCAACAATAGTCAAACATTGTGTATTACGCTTACTCGGACTGGGAGGCAGATTTGTGACAAAGTCCATGGAAATGTCTTGGAAAGGACCCTCAGGAATTGGCAACGGCTGTAACAACCCTATCTTCTTTCCACGAGGAGCTTTCACCTTTTGACAAATGTCACAGCGTTGTACATATGTAAACACATCACGCCTCATCTTTGGCCAATAGTATTGCCGTTCTAATTTCTCCAGAGTCGAATTCATGCCCCTATGACCACCTGTAATGGCGTCATGGGCATCATGGAGAAGAGCTGCCCGGAATGATTTCATGACACACAGTCGGCCTTTGTAGTAAAGCCAACCATCGCGTATCAGAAAATGGCATGGTCCTGTGGCATCCAATGCCTGTTCCCACTGTGTACCGAATTCCTCGGAATCCGCGTACGTGTGCTTCATGTCTTCTAGTCCTGTACCAACAAGGTCAAGTCTAGTGGTCTGAATCGCAGATACTTGTCCCTTCCTGCTCAAAGCATCGGCCACTGGATTGGCCTTTCCTGGAAGGTACTCAATCATGCCACCAAACTGCTGGAATATCTGACTCCAGCGGTGTTGTCGATCACTCCACTGTGCACTTGGCATCGTCTGAATCCAGCGCAATGCCTGATGGTCAGTGCGAACCTCGAAGTCACGGCCATACAGGAAATGTTTCCAATGTTTCAAGGCCTGTATAACTGCTAGGAGTTCACGATCATAGACTGAGTAGTTCTTTTCGGCGGGCAGTAACTTACGAGACATGTAAGCTACTGGATGACCATTCTGTTGCAATACACCTCCAATTGCAATGTTACTCGCATCGGTGATCACCTGAAATGGTTCGTCCCACGAGGCAAGGGCTAAACAAGGTGCTTCTGATAAAGCCACCTTGAGGTTCTGGAATGCCTCCAACGCTCGTGGAGTCATTCGAATCTTTTGCCTCCTTGTTTTCACTCCCTTTAGCAGATCGGTGAGGTCTGCTGAGAGATCAGAAAACTTGTCAATGTGGGTGGAATATGCCTGGCATATACCCACAAATGATCTAATGTCATAAGCGGTCTGAGGTACTTCCCAGTTAACAATCTCGGCTACTTTAGCCGGATCAAGTCGAATGCCTTCGGCACTGATTATATATCCCAAGTAATGTACCTGGATTCGGACTTCTTTTCATTGATATAGAGCTCGTTGCTTTCCAGCAACTTAAGGACTTTCTCCACATCAATGTCATGCTGCTCAACTGTAGCTGAAAATATGAGTATGTAGTCCAGAAATATGAACACACACACTCCAATCAACTCCCGGAAAATACGCATCATCATGCGGTTAAATGTAGCTGGGGCGTTCGTCAAACCAAATGGCATGACCACAAATTCATAGTGGGCCCGTTTTGTACGGAAAGCTGTCTTGGGGATGTCCCCCTCAACAATCCGAACCTGGTGGTACCCACTCTTTAAATCCAATTTAGAGAACACCTTAGCTCCATTCAGCCTCTCGAGAATATAGTCAATTCGAGGCATCGAGAATCTGCTCTTGATAGTCAGCTTGTTGAGTGCACCTTAGCTCCATTCAGCCTCTCGAGAATATAGTCAATTCGAGGCATCGAGAATCTGCTCTTGATAGTCAGCTTGTTGAGTGCACGATAATCGACACACAACCGAGAAGACCCATCTTTCTTCTTGACAAATAAGATCGGTGCTGCAAACGGCGACACGCTGGGGCGGATGAAGCCAGCTTGCAACAATTCTTGGAGTTGGCGGTCCAACTCTGATTCCATTGCCTTAGAAAGGCGATACGGAAACTTGCTCGGGGGTTCCGAGCCTGGGAGGAGGTCAATCTTGTGATCCTCCGGTCTGGACGGGGGAAGCTGGGGAGGGAGACTGTCCCGAAGAAAAATCTTCTGGAACTTTTCATGGAGAACCGAGTACTTCTCGGAAGCACTGGCCACCGTCTGGGCTGTCTGGATGTAAATCATCGCACACTGTGCGCCTTTCCTGACTGCTCGCTTAGCCTGCAAGTGGCTTATGAGCGAAAAGTTTGGAATACCTGGCTCACACTTAATGGTCACCGGGGTGTTTGACACATTCCGATCAATCTGGAACGTGTGCTTGTCCCACTTGACATCAGGAAGGAACTTGTGAAACCACTGGATACCCAAAATTATGTCTGCTCCTACAAGAGGGGCAACCATAAAGTCACGCACAAACTCTATGCCCTGAATCACTAATTTAGCACCTAGAGCTTCATACTTGACGCTCGTTGTCATACCTGTGCTAAATCCCTCAACTTGTTTGTCCACCGGAGTTAGCTCGAAGCGGGCACGCCTAGCGGCCTCTTCCGTGATCACATCCTCCGTGCTGCCGCTGTCAAACAAGACAACGACTCTCTGGCCACCTATGTAGCCAAAGGACTTGAGCAATTCGTTGCGCTCATACTCCTGGTCATGGGCGCCCTTCTGCTTATCTTCGAGCTCCCGGCTAATAATTGCTCCAACTGAAGCACCGGGGGTTGAAGAACTAGGGGTAGCCACGGGGGTCTGTGTGGGAGCTGTGCTCACCACGGAAGCTGTGGAGGCGGCGGCGGCCTTTGGAGGCTTCTTCGGACAATCCCGAGAAGTATGTCCTTTTGTGTGACAAAAGTAACATCTACCCTCCTTCCTGTACTGAGCAAGCTCCTCAGTACTCAACTTGCCACCTGTCTTGCCTGCCTCCGCTTTCTGGTCTGGAGTAAGCTTAGACGCATTGTTCGAGTTCTTGGAGCCAGAGGCTCCCAGGCTCTGTCCTGGGGAAGACCCCGTCTGGTTCTGGCTTTTGCCCCCCGAAGCGTTAGCCTTGGGAGAAGCCGGCTGGGAAGTCTTGGGCTTGCCACCATTGTGTTTCATTTCTGCACTCTGCGCAAGCGAGAGTGCGTCCTCAAAGGTGGCTGGTCTAAACATACGCACCTCCCATTGGATGTGCGTGTCCAGGCCATACAAAAATTGCCCTTTCTTGTCCGCATCAGATAAGCCTAATTGTAGACACAAAGTCGAAATTCTATTGGCAAACTGAAGGACTGGTTGCGCATTCTGACGCGCACCCCTGAACTCGTCTTCGAGTCGCTCAAGGTAGTGGGGCGGTAAAAACCGCTGCTTAAGGTCACGGACGAACTCGTCCCACCCATAAGCTGCCATACCTGATCTGGTGTGGGCATGAGCCCACTGAGTCCACCAAGGAATGGCCTCACTTTGTCAATATCTGATTTCCTAACTGCGGCAAAGTAAGCTTCAAATTGATGTAACCATGAATACAGAGTAGTGGGATCGAGTTTACCATTATACTTACTGAAATTCATTTTCTCGGGAAAATGATTCGAGGGCGCTGCTGGTGTCAATCTGGCGTCCAAAGCTCTGCGGTAACGCTCGTGTTCCACTCGTCGCATGGCTTCGTCTTCTCGTTGTCGAATCTCCAATGCACGCATCTGCATCTCAAGCAAGGAGCTTGGCTGCGGCTGTGACCCCTCGAAAGGGTCCTTGTGACGAGGATCTGGTACCTGGGGTACGGAAGCAGAGGGAGGAGGAGATGGAAAACGTGACGCTGGGGAGCAAGAACGCTCCTCCAGCGCCAAAATCCGCGCCTTCTGCTCATCCAACTTGGTTGTCTGGTCTGCGATTGCTCGCATCATCTGCTGGAACATGTCTTGTACACTCAAGGCGGGTGCCCTCGCTGGGCTGCCTGGTGCACTCTGGTCCCATGGTTCTGGTTCTCTCTCGTCGCCGAAGTTCGCCATAGCGGGAAAATGCAATTCCTTTTCGGAACGCAATCTGACCATCCACTATCTGTGTGGGAGACTTCCGGAGGCTTCCGGAGGCTAAAAACCAACTGTCCTTCGAGGGACAGGAGTCACTCCGAAAGGGGTAGTCCACCGGTGTCTAAAAACCAACCACACGAGCGAAAAAATTTTCTGGTTTTCTTTGCTGAATCTTTGTCCTTGAAGTGAGCTCTGATACCACTGTAATATGCGGAAGCTTCGGAGAAGGATCGGTACTTCAAAACTCAGAAAACAGCACTCTTTTCGCGACGGAATTAACGCACAAACTGAAAGACGATGTGCAGAAAATAGAGAGAGAAGGGGGAGATGGAGGAGGACACAGTATTGGGTCCCAATTACCCTCTGTAGGGCCCCCACCACGGATGGTGTATTTGCTTTATTAGAATGATGTAAATCTGAAACAAATACAAAGTACTTGACCTTTTCTTGGCTGGAAAACCTGCCCTTGACCTTCAGTCCTTCGCCCCTTAGCTTTAGCAATGTTCTTGGCTGTCCTGGCCCTTGGTTGCTTGGAGCTCTTGGTGAATTATGAGATGACTACAATGAATTATGGGCTGGGCTTATATACTACTCATATCATCCAGTCGGCTGGCTTCAGGACAGCCTCACGACTGAGTTTATTCCCATAAAATGCTTGCACACTAAATATAAATGCATCCACACTAGGCCACCCTGCTGTCCAGCCTGCGCATGCTTCTGGGACAGCCCCTGGCTGCTGGGCATGCTGCGCATGGGTGTGGGGACTGCCCCTACACCTGGCCGACTTGCAGATTAGGGCTTTGGACCCAGTCGGCTGCCTGTCCAGCAGTAGTACAGCTGGCCGACAGCCCCTCCAGCCCTTGCCTTGGCTGGTGGGCAAATCTTGGGCTCTCCTGGCCCTTGGGGGTGGTTCTATACCTCCCCCATGCCCATACTAAGTATGCAAATGCAAATCCTTGCACTGGGGTAGCCCTATGGGCTGGCCCCATCTCTACATGCAAACCTACATGCCTACAGATGTCTGGCATCCAGTTGCAAACCAGATACACAGCACATCTGACATCATTCCAGAGGGAGACTCACAGCGCGGACTAGCACTGCTTCTTGTGCAGGACATTGCACACCTAACCTTGGACTCATGTGCAGGACAATGCACACCTGACCTCGGACGACTGAGATGGATCCCTGGCTGACTCGTCCCGGACTGGGCTCACATGGGACCAGTTCACCATCCCAGGTCCTGCACCTTCTGTACAGAAATGTCTACGTGGCATCCAAGTGCGGGATGCACGTGACAATGACGACTCTCTGGCCACCTATGTAGCCAAAGGACTTGAGCAATTCGTTGCGCTCATACTCCTCGTCATGGGCGCCCTTCTGCTTATCTTCAAGCTCCCGTCTAATAATTGCTCCAACTGAAGCACCGGGATTGGAAGAACTAGGGGCAGCCACCCACTGGGGTCTGTGGGGGAGTTGAGCTCACCACGGAAGCTGTGGAGGCAACGGCGGCGGGCTTTGGAGGCTTCTTAGGACACTCCCGAGAAGTATGCCCTTTTGTATGACAAAAGAAACATCTACCCTCCTTCTTGTACTGAGAAAGCTTCTCATCACTCAACTTGCCACCTGTCTTGCCTGCCTCTGCTTTCTGGTCTGGAGTAAGCTTAGACGCATTGTTTGAGTTCTTGGAGCCAGAGGCTACCGGGCTCTGTCCTGGGGAAGATCCCGTCTGGTTCTGGCCTTTTCCCCCCAAGGCGGTAGCCTTGGAAGTAGCCGGCTGGGAAGTCTTGGACTTGCCACCATTATGCTTCATTTCTGCACTCTGCGCAAGCGAGAGTGCGTCTTCAAAGGTGGCTGGCCTAAACATACACACCTCCCATTGGATTTGCGTGTCAAGGCCATACAAAAACTGCCCTTTCTTGTCCGAATCAAATAAGCCTAATTGCAAACATAAAGTCGAAATTCTACTGGCAAACTGAAGGACTGGTTGCACGTTCTGACGCGCTCCCCTGAACTCGTCTTCGAGTCGTTCAAGATAGTGGGGCGGTAGAAACCGCTGCTTAAGGTCGCGGACAAACTCGTCCCACACATAAGCTGCCATACCTAATCTGGTGTGGGCATGAGCCCACTGAGTCCACCAAGGAATTGTTGGAAGGTTGGCGATTTTGAGCGTGTGATCTATGGCTAGAAGGTGGCTTGGATTATCCCATAAGTGGAAGCATGGGAAGTTGAAGAGCCATATATAGGCTAGAGTGGCACCTTGTCATAGTTATCTCCTCCGGCCGGTGTTTTGGGGGGCAGCTCACCAGGAGATGGGAGCTCGGTGGAGGGATGCTCCAGTGCCCATTGGGGGTGTTCGTGGTGCTCGATGGTGATGCGTCTCCTACGTGCATTAGTCTTCCGCTGCGTATTTTGACATGGTATCAGAGCCCCGGGGTGTGGTCTTGGGCGGCTCAGGCGCGTGTGGTCCTGGGCGACCCCCTCGCGATTTCAAGCGTGTGATCTATGGCTAGAAGGTGCCTTGGAATATCCCATAAGTGGAAGCATGGGAAGTTGAAGAGCCATATATAGGCTAGAGTGGCACCTTGTCATAGTTATCTCCTCCGGCCGGTGTTTTGGGGGGCAGCTCACCTGGAGATGGGAGCCCGGTGGAGGGATGCTCCAGTGCCCGTTGGGGTGTTCATGGTGCTCGATGGTGATGCGTCTCCTACGTGCATTAGTCTTCCGCTGCGTATTTTAACAGGAATGGCCTCACCTTCCAAGTACCAACGGGCTAAGATCACTCTGTCAATATCTGTCTTTCTAACTGCGGCAAAGTAAGCTGATGCAACCATGAATAGAGAGTTGTGGGGTCGAGTTTACCATTATACTTACTAAAGTTCATTTTCATCTCCTGTCTGTACACTATGCCAGGGCCTCTGTTGTGGGTGTGCCCGCCCGTATTTAATGTCTTCCCATTTTTCCTCACTCTCTGTATTTTTTCCCTTTTTTTCTCTCTCTTTCATCTGTGTATTGCTCTCTACAGCAATTGTCTTCATTTCCGCTGTGCATTCTACCAGCAACTTCTTCCAGGATTTTTTCCAACTGAACCAATCTTCTGCACCCATCGTCTCAAACTAATCTTCAATGTCCTCCAAGATTCGGCAGCATTGGAATGACTCATCAAGACAAGGAAAGCACCTACATCTTTCATTCCCAAGAAAATGTATTGAGATTTATCAGTTCCATTTGCATCATTCATGCATTTTGGTTGTTTCTCTACAAATTAATGGTCGTGATGTATGGTTTTTTTGATAGGGCATGTCATTCAAGGAAAATTGGCCATTGTAAGGTGACTACGTCACATTTCGATTTTCTTCTTTTGAAGCTTGGACTCACTAAGGTAAGATAAGCTAAACTCTTGGCAAATATATCAAGGATTCAGTGCATTCCTCTAATGGTTCAAATACGCATCAACCACACACAAAAAAAATCGATAACTTAGTGACAGAGTGTATGAGCATCGACCTATTGGTGAGGGTTAGAATCCCATTCTCTCCACTTTTGTAAGGGTGGGTCCCTTTGTGTGGAGGATGAGTAAATTGACTAAGGCATACCCTTCGGAATCAATCACCCGGCCTTACTAATTAATTAACAAAGTTAAAAAGAGTCACTTAGAAGCCACTATGATTTCCACATTAACAAAACTCCAAAGAAAAGATTGATATTTCATTTTCACGGTTTTCTTTTAAGCTTGGGGATGTCTTGAGCCTTGAAAATATCATACAAACTCTAATTAGCAAATATCATACGAAAGTCTAATTAAACTTTGCACAGTACTTACTCCAAAGCAAAAAAGCAATGATTTTTTTATTGGCAGAACACCCCAAAAAAAAAAGGCATTTAATATTTTTTTCCCAGAAAAGATCCAACATTTAATATTTTGAATTACATGGTCCTAAAGATCAGGGAAAACCTACTGATTCAAGGAAGGCGGTGGCCGCAAGCCTCGATTCGGGCGAAGACTGGAAATCCATAGCAGCGTGCACTGCACGGGCTGCTGTTTCCACCTGGGAGCTTTCAGCCATGTATACAAGTTACAGAAACTCAAAAACGCTGTTGTTTTCAGCTACCAAGGGTGTGCAGAGCTTAAAACCCTAAAAACCTAGGGTTTCATAGACCTACAAGCCCTAAAAAGCTACAAAATCTCTGGTTTCCTGCGTGTGAGAGAAGAAACCAAGCAGTTGTAAGAAGGCTTTCAGTTCTGGCGTTCAATATGAAGGCTGATCGACTCGCGCATGTATATAAGATGTACCGATATGATCGCCATAGCCAAATGATTCCTTTCTTCTTCCCAACTTTTGTTTAAAGTGCTGAAGTGCTAAGTACGTTGGTTGATTAGGGTGATATCATATTTAGGGTGGTTATTACAAAAAAAAAAATATGAGTTCGACGGTGGTGATGTTTATTGCAAACCTAATTGAGAAACCTAAAGAGAAGTCATGGGTTTGAGAGAGAGAGAGAGAGAGAGAGAGAGTATCGTGTACTCATCTACAGTTCCACAGCACTCTCAAAAAAAAAAATGGGAGGATAACAGAGTGGGCAAACAATATTGGATGCACAAAGATTATAAACATAATCCTGTATAAGATGTGGGAAAGTATCCTAAAGATTATAAACATAATCATGTATAAGATGTGGGAAAGTATCCTAGGATTTTATATGATTCTTTGTGTAACTGCTTCCCTTTCCTCCATAAATTCATGAGTATAGAAGGTCCAAAGGCATTTTATAAACAAAGGAAAATATCCATGGAAAATTTATCCTGAATACACAAGGAAGCTTTCATGAACCTTCTCACATGACTAGATATCAAGTTCCCCTTGTTTTGGAGTATATATAATTTGGTTTTAGGTACATTGTTCTTACTTTCAAGTATACAGGCTTGCCATATACTTTTGTCACTAACCATATGCCATGATAATTTTGCATGGTGATTGCAAATGTTAGAATATTGTGGATTATTGTATGTGCAAGGTGCAACCAAACATGAAACTTTCATAGAGCAACAACTGAAAATATATTTTGGTTGTGCTTTATGTTCAAGGTACAACCATGTGCCATGAAAATTTTGCAAAGTGATTACAAACATTGTAACTATAGCAGCATGCACCTTGCATTTAGTATGTTGCTAATTTAAAGATGTGTGATTGAAGCACCTTGTCTTCGCAATCTAATTGTATTAATGCAAGTTTCAAATCAAAACATGCCATGCTTTTGTGAAGCACTTCAGGCAATCCACAATAAACTTTATGATGGGATAAATCAAGCATTGACAAGAGACAAATTAGAAGATTTTGCCTATTGCAAACCAACTCAATCATATGTGATTACTTATGCATGACCTTGGGTGCAAGGAAAGAGCACATTGTGGTGGAGATATGTTGGCTTAGTAAGATCAAGGCTATGTTGAGGGCATTAAAGATGAGAGTGGCCAAGGTCGTACATGTCCATCTAGGCTTGCGCTTGACATTCTTTGTGGAGTTACGAGGGACCATTTGGGTTTTCTAATGGACAAGCAAAGGTTAATATAAGCCAAAAAAAATTTATAGAGAACAAATTTATGCCTTGCTTGAAACAAGGACAAACGCATGTCCAATGACTAACAAATTTATTCCTTGCTTGAAACAAGGACAAACGCATGTCCAATGACTTTCAGGTGAACTTACATAACATGCATAAAGGATATCTTTGTACTAATCACTTATATTGGTTAAGGGAAGATAAATTTGAGTCAATAAAAAGCAAGCCCCTACAGTGAATTTAAGAAAGAAAGCTCCTATCTTGAATTTAAGAAAGCAAATGCATTGGGTGAAATTGGATGCTTGAAAGGTTTTAGAAAGCAATCACTATGGACAACCATAGTTTAACTCGATATAAAAGATCATAATTGATTCACCATATGTTGAATGTTTTTTAAATTCCACATGATAATATACATTTTGAACAAAAAGAGATAGTTGTTTTTTTAATGCATAAAAGGGAATCAATCACAAGATACCTTTAGATTAGGTGTAGTAAAGAAATGAAAAAAAGGGAATCAATTCATGAAATTTCAGACCTTGTGGACATCAAGAAAATCCTACAATAAACATTCAGTTAAGAATCATGAAAGGTTAGTAGTGTGGTCTAACCATTTATAATATTTTAATATTCTTGCTCAAATATCTCTAAAAAAGCTTGGTGTTCTAAGTTTAAGTGTGTATTACACAAAATGCTAGCATGTTTTTGAACATTTCATGTTGGTGTAATAAATAACTTGGCAATCATTCGCAAGGCATTGGAATGGTAGATTTGGTTAGCTAAATAGTGGGTGTACTAACGCTTGTTTTAGTGATGGGAAGAAAGAGGTGAAGAGAGGGTCTAGATGAATGCAAACACACTATCATGGTAACTCGAGTGTGCTATTGTTCCTCACTTGGTAACCCTGGAATAGTTGGCTGAGTGAGCGGACATAGCCCATGTGCTAGTGGTTGATGAATCCCCTTCAAGCAAGTTTCATTGGATTTGTAATATTACCTCAAGATAGACATGTTCTTGCTTGCTTCCTATTCCCATTAGCTTTTTGATGTTTTTATATATATACTTGCATAAATGTGTTCTTATGGCCTATGTGGGAAGAAAATAATAAAGAGCCATGAATAACTATTGATTGCGTTAACCTTAGAGGGTTTGAAGAGAATGTGGACTTGCAATGTGACGAGGGGCATTGATGGCCTTGGATAGCCGAGCGCTTCACATGTGTAAGTAGATGACGATAGCCCATGTAGTGGACTTCAACGGGGTACATTCTTGCTAATATTTAATTATCAAGGGGGGCCTCTTGCTAGTAATGTATGGGTTATGGAATAGAGAGTGGCTCAATGGCAACATTAAGGAGTTACCATAAACAAGACGACCTATTGGGCCTACACCTTTTAAGGGAATCGAGGTGATGGGTTATATCATCATGGTCACCCACCATGGCCCCTATCCAAAGATGTTTTCCTAAAAGGTTTTCCATGTCAAGGATATGGTGCATGGACATGTGTACCTTGTCTTACTTTAACAACCACTAGAGAACTCTAAAGGCTACACCCCACATGATGAGATTGTGAAGGCATCGACTACCTTCACACTTGAAGTAGTGAGCGGGGATGAGACGTTGTTGATGAAGATAGATTGTTTCCCTTCGTGAGATGAGTTCTTGTGTTGCTACGCCTTGGATGATGCAGGTGCTTGTGATGCCACTCGTGTGGAAGAGATGGAGTTGAAGATTCAGTTGACAAGTAGAACCCATTCTTAAGATTTAAGGGGGGCTAACTAAGCTTTTGATTTCCCTTATCATTTGGTCAACAAGTAGGTTCTTGCGTCTTCTTTGTTATTGCTTGGAGAGGGTTCTTGTGGGTTGAATGCTCTTCCTTGGGCCACCACATAAGTTGAGGCTTTGGCAAGGATGCTTGTTGGTGGCCCATGATGAGGATCTCTTTTGTTGCTTCTGTTTAGACACTCATATGATGGGATTGATACTGTTGAACAAGTAGTAAACGCTTGGGCAACCGTTTTTTGTGACATTTGAGTACATAGAATTGGTGCCATCATGGTGGGTGTTACTGCTTCTTTCCTTGTTAGTTGTTGTAGCCCTTCCAAAGGGAGAGGATAAGGTGCTTGGGCTTATGGGACCAACAACCACTATTGCAGGATTGGTATGGCATAGTCTTTACCTTTCTTTCATTTAACTTTGATTTCTTCTTCTTGGTTATCTTTAAACAAGCTCCTAGGCACCCACCATTAATTATCTTCTTGGTTATCTTTGAGTAAGCTCCTAGGCACCCACCATCAATAATATTAGCAATAGTATGAAGTTGGGGTGCATCTTTGTGGATGGACTTAGTTATGTTGCATAGTGGATGTCAACAAGAAAAGTGGTCTTAACAATTGATGCCAAGGTGTTGGACATGGTCATCAATGGTGAGTTTAGATTTTTCTTGGGAGACATTGGGCTTTACACTTCCTTGGCAAGGTTTGATGAGGTTCGGGGTAGGATTTATCTTTATTTTGGGAGAGGACTTGAGTGTGAAAGTCAAGGATTTAGAAGTCGGCTCTTTGTCATCACATAGAAGGATTGTCACCTCCTTGGTGTCAAGCTTCAAGGTAGCCATACATTCTTCTCAATTGATTTGGCATTGATCCACTCTCTTCCAAAGAACCATTGTAAAAAATAAAAAATAAAGGGGAAGAATATAAAAGGACACAAAGAAATAAAGGGGAAAGAATTTGACTAGGACTCAATGAAAAAATCACATTATATATATATGTCTATATGTGTGTGTGTGTGTGTGTGTGTGTGTGTGTGTGTGTGAAAAATCCGTGCAAGGACAAAGATAAAGAAAAATAAAATTAGAAGGGACTAAGGAGAAGAGCGAATGTGGAGGTAGAACAAGAAAGAAGGGGTGCAAGGCAAAAAACAAAAAACAAAGACAAGGAAAGCTCTCATCTCTTGGCCAAGATCTCAGGTAAGGCGAGGTGACGTAGCACTAGTGGTTCTATCTTCAGCTCATAAAATCTCCTTAAGAAGTGAGCTTACATAAACGCATTACTAGGCATTGCCGACCAATACTTCACAAGCCACATATTGGTTGTTTTCATGCTTCTAATACCCAACGCGAAAGAGAACCATGATTGTGAGGTGAGTTGTCTCTTAACTCTGTTCATCATGTTGCGCTAGATATCAAACTACATGATGTGGACCTAGAAGCTGGGCCTAGGCAACCTCTTCAAAACATGCTCGATTTCAAGGGCCAACCATGCACATCACTACTAGCCTCCCATATGCGTTGGATTTTTTCCCATCTTCCTTTGCCGCCAGGAATTTCAAGATCCTTAGTGTCCGAGCATGTGCATATGCACATGCATGGGACTATCCCTTTGACCCCCTTCCCCCCCTCCCCCACACATAAGCATGCGTAGATGCATGGGAGTGTCCCTTAGCACACATGCACATATCCATGGGACTGTCCCTTTGCACCCCCTCCCCCCTCTAAGCATTGTCAGAAATCTTTTGATGATGGCAAAAGCCTTAGCGCCCCGACCCCCACTTGTGCATATGCATGTGTTTGTCCCTTTGAACCCCCCCTGAGTATGCACATAAACATGTGACTATCCCTTGGCTCCCCCACATGTGCATATGCATTGGATTGTCCCTTTGACACCCCCCCCACAAGCGCATATGCATGGGGCTGTCCCTTAGCAACCCCACATGCGCATATGCATGGGATTTTCCCTTTGACACCCACCCCTCCCTCCTCTAAGAATTGATGGAAAAAGCCTTAGGAAGGGGAAGCTAATGCCCTATAGACTCAAATCTTTTAATGATGGTGAAAGCCTTGGGAAGGGAGACATAGGCACCATGACACATGTATACTCAAAACATACACATGTAGAGCATGCCTAACTAATGGAAAAATATGATGGCATAATTGACCGTGTTTGAGAAAATGTGTGAAGGGTTCGAAAACCTAGATTGCCCCACATGCAAAAAGTACAAGTCCTTTACCCTAAAACCTTTTTGGAAAAATGCCCACATCCCTTTCATTTAAGTTCAAAAAATATTCTCCCCCAAAAAGGGAAATTTGTATTTCCCACTAGACTCAAAAAAATAAAAATAAAAAATAAAAAAGTGAAATTTAATTTTCACGTGAAGTCCGGTTCATGACGTGAAACACTAGTTTCACGTGAAATTTAATTTTCACGTGAAATTTAATTTTCACGTGAAGTTCGGTTCATGACGTGAAAGCGGCCAAAAATAAATTTAATTTTCACGTGAAGTCCGGTTCACGACGTGAAACACTAGTTTCATGCGGCCAAAAATAATATAAAAAATTTAAAATTTAATTTTCACGTGGAGTCCGGTTCACGACGTGAAACACCAGAGTTTCACGCGGCAAAACAAAACACCCCTGTTTGGAGGCTCGTATCTCCTAAACCATATATCCGATGAAAGCGCTCTATGGCTCATCGGAAAGTTGACATCAAGCTCTACGACTTCGGACTTGGTCGTCCGAAGTCAAAATCGATCATTTTGGTCTCCGCCCAGTAGCCTCAAAATTTGACATGAAAATTGAGGCAAAAACAGCCCAAAAACCACGAAAAATCAGGACCAAGCCTTTGCTCGATTCAAGGAGTGGCATGTGATGGTGGAGAAAGAGTCTGGATTGTCGGTAAAGACTCTCAGGGCTGACAAAGGAGGTGAATTCTCTTCAAATGCTTTCGTTAGATTTTGTGCAGATCATGGCATCAAGAGGGAACTGGCCAATACAAATTCGCCACCATCAAAGAATGGAGTGGTAGAATGTAAGAACAGGACTGTGGTGGAGATGGCGAGGACGATGCTAGAGCATCGTGATCTTCCTCGTCCACTTTTGGGGAGAAGCTGTGGCTATGGCTATCCATATCCTCAACCGTTCTCCGACGACTTCAGTACTTAATATGACTCCCTTTGAGGCATACTTAATATGACTCCCTTTGAATACTTTGGCAGGAAACCTGATGTCTCCCACTTCCGTGTGTTTGGAAGCGATGCGCCGGCGATCAAGACCAACTTCAAAACCTTGAAATCAGCCTTTATACATGGCTTTTCCATACAAGGTGATCGGTGGAGTGCAGCAATAGAACTCTATTTAATTGAGCGTCAACCAAATGAATCCATTAGAGATTTTATCCTTAGGATAAAACTCTTGGACTCACGTTGTGAGTCATGGGAAAAATTATACGACGTTCAATTGAAGAGATGTTTCATGATGGGCTTACAGAATAACAGCTTACACACCTTGATCATTGTAACCAATCCGGAAACATTCGATCAATGTTGTATAGAAGCAATACGTTTAGATGACAACATGCTAGAAGATGATCACGCTATGAGGTGTTCCTCATCTAAACCAAGTGAAGTAATGGCAAAAGAAAGATCAATCTCGGAATTGACATTCCCCAAATTTCATGCAGCCTTGCTTAAAACCTTACAGCAAACATCTCTAAGAGAGGATGAAAACCTTACCCAGACATCCTTAATGTCTCTTAAAGTGACGAGCGAAATGCCTTGTGTCGAATGCAATCACTACAACCATCCCAATCCTCATTGTGCATACAAGGTACCTGTCCTGCTATACTGTATATATTGTAAAACCTTTGACCATGATACTAAAAAGTGTTCCGCTTCATCCACAATAGACTCAAAACCTCCATCTCCCATGCACTAAGATAGAAACAGTCCAAAGGGTAGAAACTGCTCAGAAAGCAGTTAATCGAACACTTGAGTTTTTTTATTATCGGGGACCTCACAAGGTGGCAGATTGCACAGTTTGGAATACTTCCTTGCCCATAGTCACTGACACCTTTGTGTGAACGATGTGGCATTGATTACATGTTCCAAGATTGCCCAAGACGAGTTACTTCAATGTAACTTGTCTCACAAAAAATACAACTCCTAACATCTAAAGCGTAGAAAACGGGTAACTGTCTACAATGCCATTGAATGTGCTTACACATTTAAAAGCCAAGGCACGAGAAACAATCAAAAGGAAAGTAAAAGACAATACCTCAACATGGGTAAAATAACATGCTTTAAAATAGAACTCAAAAGAGAAAACAAAACCTTCTAAACCCAAGAAAAACAAGGGACAACAAACTGTCAAAACCAAGGTCGAATTAAAAGACAAGGAAAAGGAGTCTATAAAGGACATAAACCCAAAAAGGGACATAAACACAAAAGAGCCAAAAGCTATACATGATGCAGAAGCATCCACATCAAAGACCACCACACAAACCTCAACACCCATATGTACGACACAGAATACAAAAACCCAAAAGAAAATTCAATCTCATCGCATGGGTAAACATGATGAAAAACTGACAAACTAAAGAAAGTCAAAGAATAAAACAAGTTCTAGTACATCACTAAGTGAGGATGAAACAAGTTCTTACTCTTCGCTCAGTGCACCACATAGACCAATCAAGAAACTAGAATCCACCCAACCACCCCAAATAGATAATGATGATCACATGATATATGCGGAACACAAAAAGCAAGCTCAGGAGAGCATGTTTAGCTTGGTTGAATGTCTTACAGGGTCACCAATTGTGATTGAGCCTCATAATGCCAATCCTAAAAGAGCAACCAAAATACAAAGCCTAGATGAGTACCGCTTTTCCTTTCAAGAGGAAGACATACTCTCTACAGAAGAGTCATTTGAAACAAATTGTACGAACTATAGGCTTAAGAAAGCACGTGAGGAATTCGATAATTCCCTTACAAGATTAAAACAATCGCTCAAAACCTCATTCAAAGGAATGCTCTTCTCGCATGATAAAGCCAGCATGACATCAACTCTTACACCTTTAATGGCTCAACCTGAGTTATTGAAGGACATAACGAACTACATAAAATAGGACTATGAGGATTCGCAAGTTTCCAAACAGCCCTCATTTTAGAATTTTCAGAGGGCCAAGTGTGCCAGTGTACGCATTGGGTACTCTCGAAAAAGCTGAGACCCAAATAGAGGATGAAAGTGAATGGAAATATGAAACAAACACGAGATCTAAAACCGAGTCAATAACTGAAACATCCACAGTTTCCTTATCATGGTATGGTTAGATTTCCCTACAGGGCAATGATGTTAAGCGCAAATGCGCATTGATTAGCCCTCGAGCTAGTCATAACATCACGACAATAGACACTTGGGTGTCATTGAGACAACCTAAACTCATCCCTACAAGCAATACTCTTGCACGAGGAGCAAATGGACAAAACATCGAAGTTCCATGTTACTTTAGATATAGAATTTACATTCCATGTTACTTTAGATATAGAATTTACATTCCATGTTACCCTAGATTCCCTTGAGTATGATGTCATCCTTGGCAGAACTTGGATAGGTGAATTGTTATATTCACTAGATGAATCCATGCAAACAGTCACCTTGAACACTCCTGCAAGCAATGTACAATTGCTATTAATGGGAGGAAGAAACCTTGTAGGAGCTGGAACTTCCAACATATCTTACTAAAAAGATCCCTAGATTTTGGTTGGATTGGAAATTGCAAATAAAATCACCACAGCTCAAGAATAACTTTATCCAACATGAGAACACAATCTCATGACCTTCGAGCTATGGGATTTGTTAGGTCAACCAACACTCACGGCACATCCTGAAAGGATTACCTTTACACAAGACTTGAACATGCTATGTCTGGGGTGCTTTGAACATACAATGTATATTGAAACTAATCCCCTCACTTGCAAGTTTTTTGTGGTTGAGTATGTGCTGGAAGCAGATTTAATCTTGGGGCATAAATGGACTATTGCAGCCCAAGCACCACTGTGCTTTGCTAGCCATAGAGTCATCATGATGGTCAATGACAAAAAGTTGACGATACTATACTACAAGGAAGAGGATCCAACTTTAATGGATATCTATGATGCTGAATGCAAAAGGATACAAACCTCTTCCACACAAACCCCTCTACACAATGACCTACCATATGCGGTCAACCACTAACTTCGATAAAGCCTCTACTCTTTCAACCCCATCCTCACCTACAAAGTTCGATGCCAAAACCTCGCAATCAGCAGCTATTCCTGAAGAAGCTCCCAGAGCTAAACCATCTATCTCTAACAGGAATCTCAAAGGAAAGGCCCCATATCTTATGCATCTTCATCGACAAACCTCATCAAAGGAGACAACCACATGCTCAAAGGCCTCATCTCATCGACAGCCACTACATAAGAGACTCTAACCTCATCATCAACAATGCCAATGAGTCTCACATCTATAGCCTCAGTGCCAACCAAAGTCAAGGAGGGCCCTAAACCTTCCACATCAACCCTAAAGAAAACTCCACAAGACTCTCACGATAACGATCACGATATCTTAATAGTATCAAAATGTGGGTGGAAAAGCAGCTACTTGTAGCTCAAGGCTACTATGAAGGTGCCAATCAAATTTGGGTGCCTCGACAGTCAAAAACTCTTCCTCAACGAAGCACTCAAAAGCCAAGGAAAAAGAAAAGTACTTCACAACACCGTCCACCACAAAAGCCTATGCAAGTTCCTCAAAGATAAGCTTGCTCAAAGAAAAAAGCCTCAACACCAAGCACATCGGCCACCAAATTACAGTGTTCGTCAAAGATGGGTGCCTATGCATGTACTTCAACAACAACAAAGGATACTATGATGGTAATTCCATCATATGGTTGCCAAAATCAAATAATGTGAAGAAAACCTCACCACCGACTTCAACCCCAACAACTTCACCGAAAGTTCGATAAGAATGGAGGCCCAAGAAATAGCAAGCAAATCACTTAACCACTCTCGTGCATTTAGCACCAACACAAGAGCTTTTATGTTCAAGAGCAAACAATCAGCAGTCTTCCCTACTACCTCGATATCATTTCAGAAAACAAATAAAAGAAGCAATACATAGACTTAGGAGCACATCAAGAACAGAATAACAATGCTCTTGTCACTCCTCTGGAAGTAAGAATTGAGTGCATAAGAAGCTGTTGCTTGCAAATCATGACATAGATGACCTATAATTAAAAAAAGGGGTCAAAATCTGTAAATTCACGGAATTCCATCTCATGGAGTTCCATCTCACGGCTTAAGAACTTGCACTTTCACAATTTAAGCCTCATCACACAGATTAAGACATCTCACGCATTAAGCTTTTCCAATAATCTTCAATAGCTCAAGTGCATGTGAATATGATTTGATAAGATATTTTGCTAACCCAACAACTAAAATTTGGTCAGATTTTGTCGACTCGTTTTTGAGGCTGTGAGATGGCAGAGAATAGTTCACAGTGTGAAGTGTCAAAAAACTGTTCACATCGTGAACGATTTTTTGCACTCACGTGTTTAAATTTTTTGCTTTGGACTCAGAATTCCGTGTTACCTTGTTATGATTTTCAAGGGTCTCAACAACTTCCTTAGCCTTAATTCGACAATACCAAGGTTCGTGAGTTAGATTTGATTAAGGCGTGAAATTGCAGAAACAGTTCACGTCGTGAAAAGCAAATGGTTCACGTCGTGAACTGAAAATGGTTCACGCTGTGAAAGGTTCTAAAATGGTTCACGTCGTGAAATGAAAATGTTTCATGCCGCATGAAATGCTCTGAAATAGTTTCGTCGTGAATGATTTTTTGTACTTTTATGATTCTTAATTTTGTTAGACCCTGTGGTGCCAGGATAAGGCTACCTATTTTTGGCAAGGTAATCCCGTGAATTGTGGCGCTAATCACGACGTTGATACCACGAGTGTTTCACGGCATGAAGTTGCCGAAAACGATTCACATCGTGAACGATTTTCCTGCAGTTTCACGTGGGAACTTCCCGCATCGACTGAGGTGGTTTTGGGTGCAAAATCCTTATCCAACTGCTTCCAAGATGGGTGCAAAATCCTTATCCAACTGCTTCCAAGATGATTGTGCCACGCCTAAGTAATGTAATACAAGTTCAAGGCCCAATCAATAGCTCCTTATTTTTGTGATTTTTTTAATTTTTAAAAAGAAAGAAAAACAGAACACCCACCTGCTCATTCACGTTGATGATTTCGGTCTTTATCTAATAGAGATGAATACCTTGAAATAAAATGGCCTTGAATCCACATGTAGAAAATTCAAGGATAAGGATAGGATAACTCAAGACCTAGGAAAATTAATATTTAAATAATTTATGTGAGTAGCCTGTTAATCCCATTTTGGATTAACAAATATGCTCCTTCATTTGAGGACATTAATAAGTGTCATGCAAAGGCACTATAAAAGTTGTACATTATGAGATATTGGCCACCCAAGGCCTTAGTGTTGGAAATAAGTGCACACTAGGTGTACTATTTCTAGTCTAGTTTCACTTAAGTCTTTGTGTCTTGAGTCTAGTGCCATGTGGCACCTCTACATTTATCCCATAAGTCAGTCTACTCAATCTTGTACTTCTCACCTATATATTGTGGGTGTCACATCAATGAAAGGATCAATCTTGTGTCTTGTCTACACTCATCTCAAGGTAACTCTTTGTCTTTCATTTGTTTTGTTTCATTTCTAGTTTTGCTCTTGCTTTCATATTTACAACATGGTATCAGAGCGGGCTGCTCCTGCCCTGTAATGCCTGCCATAGCTTCAAGCCACTATCTCCCTAGCTGCATTCATCTTGTAGGACCAGCCTATTCACACTCTGCACAGGCTGCGCTGGCCTGAATCCTCTGTCCTGCGCCAGCCTGAACCCTCTGCCCTGCGCCGACCTGTTTTTCAGTAGCAGCTACTGTTCTATTGCTTGGAGCTGCTGCTGCCCGCCATACTGTTGCAGCTTTCCTTTGCCTTCATCAAGGGTGCGCATCATCTAAAAGGCTGCAGATCAACAAGAGGTTCTGCCACCATCACGTCCTCTTGAAGAGTCTAGAAGGTACTATGCATTGTTTCAGTTTACTGTTTTTCTTATCCTCATATCTGCAAACTGCTAGTTCCTCATGCTTCGATGGGCTGTCATATGCTATGGCCTTGACAAGTGGTGAGAGAGCAGGCATATAAAACAGTTTGGATCTCTTCTTTCATTCATTTCTGCAATCTTGTAAGGGAATAGACACTGCCCTTGCATTTTAGCAAGAGGTAAGACCTTCCCACATGGCCTCTTCTACTCATTCTCTCATGTCTATCGACAAATTCAATGGGTCCAACTTTCATACTTGGCAAATCAAAATCAAGTGCCATCTTATGAAAGAAAGTCTTTGGGACGTTGTTCACCATGCTGCTCCCGAAGATTCCGACATTGAGCAAGTTATCACGTATGCTCCAACTGCCAAGAATGACAAAGCCTATGCTATCATTTTGCTCGGTCTTGGAGATGATTACATTCATCACATTTCCGACATACAGTCTGCTTCTCGAGCATGGATCACTTTGGATACCCTCTTTGGACCCCGCTCTAAAAACTCTAAGATTGCACTTATGATCTCATTCTTTGATTTATATATGCAGGAGGGAGCTACTATAGCCTCTCATGTCAATTATTTTCGCAGTCTTATGGTTCAGCTTGCATCAGTAAAGTCCCCCATCTCCGAAGATATTGCTATTGCTGTGCTTCTTAAAAGCTTACCTGACACCTATGCTACTCTTGTCACTACCTTCAAGTATCACAATAATCCTACTCTTGAAGGTATCATCAATGCTCTCCAAGAAGAGGAAAGAACAAAACAACAGAAGGTAACTGACACTGCATTTTTAGCAAAGAAAGGAGGTTCTAAGGTAAGAAAGCCTTGCACCCATTGTGGAAAAACTAATCATTTGGAGAAGGACTGCTTCAAGGCTCATCCATGCACCATTTGTGGCCGGGACAATCACCGGGAGAAGGACTGCTACTCTAAAACCTCTACATCAGCCCCTGCATCTACCTCCGCCCATGTTGCTGCTGCATCTACATCAGCAGATCTTGCTGTTCATTCCTATGATGAGGAGTGGGCTTTCTGATTACTTCATCTTTCTTGTCTACCACTTTGACCACCGATGATGTAGGTCAAGGGGTTCTATGTCTTCCTCATTCTACTTAAGGACCTCTTTCTTGTCCCTACTCCAGAGGCAGAGATTGCCCTTGAGGAGGGGATGTCTTCAAGGTCCATCTGTTTGTCTACAGTCAGTCTTCTATCTATCTAGTCTTGTCTATCTGTCTATCTGTTGTCTGTCTATCTGTCTATCTGTCTATCAATCTGACTGTGTCTTGTTTTAGATCCATCTTGTCCCTACCCTTGTGGACCCATATGAGGATATCACTTGAGGAGGGGTGTCTCAGGATCTTTTGTCTCTCATGTCTTGTCTCTCAGTCTATCAGTCTTTATGTCTGTCTTCTATTCTTGTCTTTTTTTGTCTTCCTCCTAGTGTCCACTTAAGGAGGGTGTTGGAAATAAGTGCACACTAGGTGTACTATTTCTAGTCTAGTTTCACTTAAGTCTTTGTGTCTTGAGTCTAGTGCCATGTGGCACCTCTACATTTATCCCATAAGTCAGTCTACTCAATCTTGTACTTCTCACCTATATATTGTGGGTGTCACATCAATGAAAGGATCAATCTTGTGTCTTGTCTACACTCATCTCAAGGTAACTCTTTGTCTTTCATTTGTTTTGTTTCATTTCTAGTTTTGCTCTTGCTTTCATATTTACAACACTTAGTTAAGTAAGTTTTGGGCGCCCAAGTGTGAATAAGGGCCAATTGTATATAAGGCATTTTCTCATAATGAATGCACACAATCCCCCTTTGTGTTATTGAGAGCTCTTGTTTGTGTCTTGAGAGAGAGCATTCTAGCACTTGTGCCTCTTCTATACTTGTATGTTGCATGCTTGTGTTGAGGAGTGAGATAAGAGTGATTGCCTTTACGTGGTGGTGCGAGTGACTCTACGGTGAGATAGCGTGGAGGTGGAGCGTGGAGGTGGAGCTTAGAGGATTGGAGCTTCTCAAAGTGAGCTTGGAGACCTCAAGGGACACAAGTTTGAAGCATTGGTAAGTGCCCTATGATAGTTGTGTTCTATTGTTCTTCTTTAAGGTGAATGCATTGAGTTCCCTCTTGGAGGTGTGGTAGACCATAACATTTTGGCGCCACTACCGGGGAAACACCTTTGTTTCTTCCATCCTCTTTGAGTTTCAGCTCCCATTACATAAGATTTATCATTGCCTTTACATTCTGGTAGTATATTGTGTAGGAAATGAATGGATAAGATTTGAGTGGAAAAGAAAAATTGTGAGAAATTGGTTGTGTTTGTTGTGTATTTGTGTAGTGGAGTGGTCTTGGAAGAGAGCTCCACTATTTTTTCTAGTTCTAAGCATGGTGGAAACCCACCATCTCTTCAATGTAAGGTTATCTGTGATGGGCCTTCCCTTGTTGGAACAAGAAGACTGTGCTGCTATCTTGGGAGCCATAGTTGTGTATTGCACTCTTAGAATCCTTGTGCATGCAATGTAAGGTTTTTAATGAGCCCACCAAGTTTATGGTTGAGGCTTTGGGCTCTTATGGATGGGCCTTCTCTTCTTTTTGATTGGGGTAGTGGGCACATATAGTTTTTTTTTGGTTCTCTTGGGAATCCATATACTACCAAGTCGTTTGTGCTTGAATTATACATTTGGGCACCCACAGTTTTAACCTTCTATGGTAACCTTACCTCAGCCTCAAGTCAAAGCATAAGCCTCTCTTCTTGGTGGTATGGCTAGATGTGAGCTTTTATTTTGGTGGGAGACAACTTAACCTAGAAAGGATTTTTGTAGAAATGATGCCACCTTTGTTGGAATGGATAGTAGAAAAATGAGATAAGTGTTGTGGAGAACAAAACGCATGTGTAGAGATAGAGAAGTTGTATAAACTTTGCAATATACACGAAGATCCGATACAATGGGAAGTGGGGGACCAAGGGTGGTATTTATACTACCCTCCAGTGCTGGTCAGCTAGCCTAAAAGCAGCCGACAATAGCCTTATATGTCCACGATTGCTTACAATCCAAACTCCTTCTCCACCATAACATGCCACTCCTTGAACCGAGCAAAAGCTTGGTCCTTCTGGGAAAGGAAATAAACCCATGTAAAATCATCAACAAGCAGCATAAAGTACATAGAACCTCCCAAGGATGGGGTGTACATAGGTCCACGCAAGTCAGTGTTGTGTACCAACTCCCAGGAGCATGCCTAGTAGCCTGCTTTGGAAAAGATTCCCTGTGCTGCTTACCATGAATGCAAGAACTATAGTGTCCCTGCATGCTGCCAACATCTGGCAAGCCATCCACCATCTGGTCTTGGAAAGCCTGCCTGCAGTGCATCCACATTCAAGTGGCCAAAACAGAAATGCCACAAGTCACTGATCTGAGTGTGTGTTAGAGAAGAGAGTGCGTGTTAGAGAAGAGAGTGTTGAGAGTTGTAGATACCATTCTCCACTCCACCTTCCCATACAACTTGGCTTGTTGCTTTGTCCCATAGAGTATCAAAATGCTCACCAAACTCCACCTGGAAGCCAGTGTTGCCAACCTCATGCACTAACAAAAGATGAAAACCAAGTGCAGGGACGTAAAGAACACGAGAGGAATGCTTCCCCCCTTTTCCATCAGGAATAACCTCCATCTTGCCCTCACTGTGAATTGGGATAGTGTTGCCAATGAAAATGCAACTTGAGTGCCATTTAAGATCTTGTAATAACTCTCAAGAAGGAGTCGTGCCTAGAAGCACCACTATTAAGAATCTACTCTCGAGTATCCTTGGCGGTGTACATAATCTTCAAGTGCACAAAAGCTGGAGTCTTGGCAGTAGTTTTGGCAGTTGAAGAATCAACACTCTTCTTGGTACTCCACTAGGACATTTCGTCCAATAGTGGCCTTTCTTGTGCCACAATTGTTACAGGTCTGCTCGGCCTTCAAAGCATCACGCTTTGAATTGGGCTTCTTCTCACAAGACTTCTTTGATGAAGACTTTCCTTTTCCCTTATTGTTGTTGTTGTTACAGCCTTCTCCGATGAAGACTTCTCACTGGCCAGTCAAGGCATGAGAACCTCCACCCTGTGGAGAGTTTGTAAAACACTCTTCTTGGTCCAAGACCATAGGCACAAGCTCCTCCCATGTGATTGTGTTGAGTCTCCCACTCATGATTAAAGAGGAGTAAAAAGATGAATACTCAGAGGTCAGATGAGACAGTAAAGCGATGGCCATGTCCTCTAAAGATATCTCCTTCCCAGCTTGAAGAACCTCCTCCTGAAGAGCCTACAACTTGTTGATGTACTCCCCCATTGTAAGACTTTGCAAGATTGATCAACCGCAGCTGCACTTCTAAGGATAACCGCTTTATGGGTGATACCTTGTTATACAGAGAAGCCAAATGCTGCCAAATCCCTCTGGCTAGCGTTATATGTTTGATATGATTAATCACCTGTGGTGTACAATTAAAGAAGATGAAAGAACACACACGGGCATTGACACGATCCCACAACTGTGCTTGAGCCTCCCGTTCTTTTTGAGTAGAGGGTAAAAGCTCCCCGTCCTCCAACTCTAGCCGTGGAACATCAACCACAATGAAATCAGCCAAGTCATAAGACCCCAATACAGACTAAATATGGTTTGTGGTCCAAGTCATGGAGACCAATCTTGTGTCCCTCATGTAGGGTTTGACGAGTAGTATATGTAGTCATAAGTCATCTCACCACAAAAGAGTGATGAAAACTTAGGCCAAAAGTTCTAATTTTTAGATCCCTCAAAAGCCCCATAGGTTTTGTGATGGCACTATCAACAAGCTTAACAACTAGAATGGTAATGTGGTTGTCCTCACTTCTCCCCACATTGGTTGGTAATGATGTTGATTCCATCACCACCATCCAAGATAGCAGTGACTTGTAAGCCTTTGTATTTAAGCAGTGAGTTGTAAGCCTTTGTATTTTATAAGCAGTGAGTTGTAAGCCTTTGTATTTTATAAGCAGTGAGTTGTATGCCTTTGTATTTTAAAAGCAGTGAGTTGTAAGCCTTTGTATTTTATAAGCAGTGAGTTATAAGCCTTTGTATTTTATAAGCAGTGAGTTGTAAGCCTTTGTATTTTATAAGCAGTGAGTTATAAACCTTTGTATTTTATACGCAATGCATATCATTGCTTTTGAAGTAGAGACCTAATTTGTTTATCAGCACTTTAAGGAAAGTATTGGGTTTCTTGATGTCCCCCACATAATCTTTGTCTTCAGAATCATTGCTCCTTCCATGCCTGCTTTCTAAGCCTCCCATTAATCTAGTCTTCCAAGTCAAGCTTCCTTGAAGTAAGGAGACAATAGGGATTTGGACTTGAGAAGAGAGAAAGGTAATGAGATCAACAATGTCTCTTGGAGTGTGGCCACTCTCATTGTTGTAGCTATCTAGGCCTACACCAGAGACCTCCTTGTATTTGTCTCAAATTTGGGCATTCTGTGCTAGTGTGATTCTCAACTCTCATACAATGTGAGTGCACCAAAGACCTCCTTGTCTTGGTGCCAAATTTGGGCATTCCATGATAGTGCCATTTTGGCATGCTAGATTGGACACTAGACCATAGTAGATTGGCCAACTCACATCTATGGTATACATATAGTTAGCCCACATTATCTCTTCCCAACCCAAATCTCCACTATTGGCCAACTCACATCTATGGTATACATATAGTTAGCCCACATTATCTCTTCCCAATCCAAATCTCCACTATTGGGTCATCTGCTACATAAGTGTTGCATTTAAGTACTACACCGCTGAGATCTTCTATTATGGTGGTCCTACCAATAGCACCTCTTTTCCTTAGTGCTGGCCTTAGATGGAACTATGCCAAAAGAGGCCTCTGATGGGGTCTCTTTAGGGAGCTCTCATAAGAGGGTTCCCACAAAGTTATCATCAAATTTGATAATGATCTAGCACAACTCAAAGGATTTATACCTTTGTGTGTACAAGGAACTGCATAACGATGGATCTTGGAATCCTTCCAACAAGAATCTTTTGATCAATGTCTCATATGAGAAATTATTTCCATTAGCATAGTGAGCGTGTAGCTATCAATTGATTTAAGTAATCATGAATTAAATCCTTCTTTATGTTCCGCATGATATAGCTGATCCAAAGGATTCACCTCAAAGAGTACCCAGCTATGAAAGCTATCTTTGAAGTTGCCTTATCCTCAGTTTTAAACAAAAAAATCACTGGCCAGCTTTTTCCTCCATAGTGAGGTCAAAGGAACCTTCACTTGCTTGCCAACATGACCACACATTTCACACACTTGGTTAAATAGTTTTAGATGGATAATGGCCTTTCCACTCCCATTGAATTTTGGTATTAATAGGGATTGGTTGGTGCAATTGGAGGTGGTGTTGTTGGCATTATCCAAGTAGCTACTCCCTTCCCTATTTTTGTCACTAATCTAAGCACATGGTAGGAATAAGGATATGGATATGGTATTGGTATTGGGGCTAGATGGAAGTGGTATATGCCCCAGGACAAAGTACTATAGTACACTATGGAGGGTATCCCCATGAATGGGGATAACGGCCTCCCCTTGGGACGAACCTTGCCCTTAGAGCCTCGTGCTTTTGTGAGAAATCCTCTAGAGCTTCTCTTACACAAAAGAGTGATGGTGTGAAGCTTGATGCTCCTGTTGTAAACCTGTTGAAAATCCTCTGGAGCTTCCCATACCAAAGAGTGAATGAAGCTGGATGTTGCTATTGCAAAATTGCTAGAAATTCTCCAGAGATTCCCATACCAAAGAGTGAATGAAGCCGGATGCTCTAGTTGTAATTGTTACTCTCTACGTAGTTTGTGATTCCTAATTGATTCCTGTTAATAACCATTTTTTTCCCATGAATCTCATACTTAGCCACCACCGAGAATCACAAGTATGAGCTGACAAAGGATTACTCTGTTGGTACTTTTGAATCTTGACTAACATGTGATTTAATAAGTTGTTGGCTCACAAGCATGATCCAACAATGGATTCCTCTATAGGCACTTTGTGATTCCTAACTAAGATACATGGTTTAACAAGTTTTTTATTTTATCCCTTGGTTTTTAACATATTCTTTAGGTATTGATGCAAAAAGGAAAGATAAAGTGCACCCTTATGTTTTATTTATTTAAATGAGCTACTTCACACATTCTAATTGTTTATGCACAAAGATTAATTGTTTGATTATGTTCCTTAATGTAAAATGAATCGAAAACAAGTAGAGAATAAACAAAAGCTTCAAAATTAATGGGAAGAAGAGTTTGTAGCACCTTTTTGTAGCTTGATCCTCAATGCCCATAGCACTCCTCCATGCCTCAAACAATTAAAAAAATACCAAAGTTAGCTTAACCAAATTAGAGGATTTGCATTCCAACACCATTCATAATAGTAAGCAAGGGAAGAAGAGTTTGTAGCACCTGTTTGTAGCTTGATCCTTGATGCTCCAAAAAGCTTCAAAATCAATGGGAAGAAGAGTTTGTAGCACCTATTTGTAGCTTGATCCTCGATGCTCCATAGTGCTCCATGCCTCAAACAATTAAAAAAATACCAAAGTTAGTTAACCAAATTGGTGGATTTGCATTCCCACACCATTCATAATAGTAAGCAAGAGAGTCCTAAGCTAGTCTCTGACATTGGTGCTAGATGTTCACTGAACATTGGAACCTTGCCTGTGGGGAATACAAAGGTCTTAGTTGATTTTCACTCTTATCCATTCAAGATTGAAAAACCCTCTCTTATGGAGAAGCAAGGGGCATCTACCTTCCCTCTATTGGTGTCGCCTAAATGGAGCTATGTAAAATGGGGTAAGAAACAAAGAGGGAGAAAATGATGGAAAGATGGATCTCAACCTCATTGCCTTATTGAGTGTAAGGAATGGGGGAGAGATGGATATGGAGAAGGAGAAGGAGAAGGAGAAGGAGAAGGAGAAGAGGAGAAGCTAGCAATCTTCACTCCAAGCATAAACACATTATCCACAAGTATGCAAGCATGAGATAGAAATTGAGCACACACACAAGTTATCACCACATAGCACAAGAAGACTAAACTCAATTGTGATAATGAGATTATGTGATTTATCATTAGTTAAAAACGACTTATAAACAAAGCATGATGTCTAGTTGTCCAAGGAATACTTGGGCCCAAAAGCTAAAGAAGACTAATGTCCTAGGCTATGTATATATTAAGTCGTAAGCTTAGTATAATTAATAATCAACTAGCATTCCACAAGTCGTAAGCTTGATGATATTTTGAAATCTTTTACATTAACTCCTTGAATGGTTACAAAAAGATGGAGCAAATGGTGCACCCACGCATCTCTGTACTAATGTAACTGATGTGGTTAACATTACTCTAAATGTGCATCCATAGTAATGTTAAGCTATCCGGAGTAATGTTAACCGATGGAGTAAATGGTGCACCTGTGCATCTAGATTAATGTTTAACTGATATGGTTAACACCCTCAAAAGTTCCCTCCGTAGCCCCCCTCCCCCCCATGCCCACCCCCACAACGACTTATAAAGTCCAAAAGTAATTAAGTTAGAGAACTCATGTCAAAAAAAAAAATCTTGATTTAAAGAGCATTGAGCAAAGAGGCAACTTACCCACCCCTCATTCTTAAGAGAGAATGGAGTAGCAAATGCAAAAATAGGAGGGTGATATGTGACATAGCTTGAAGTACACTCAAAGGGAAAGGCTTACCCAATTCCTTCTAGACATAATCTCTAGACATTATTGTGTGCATTTTAATAAGAGAACCACAAAAGAAGGGGTTACCCAATTCCTTCTAGGTGTTATCTCTAAAAATTAGTGTGTGTATTTTTAATAAACCACGAGTAGTGAAAAGGATGACTCCTACCTTAATAAAAACAACCTTTGGGTGTAAATGTTTTGTGTATGTTCAAGACTCAAAGAGAACCAAAAAACAACTTTTGGGAAATGTTTTGTGTATGTTCAACACTCAAAGAGAACCAAAAAATATTAAAAAAGCCAAAAGCTTCTTAAGTATTAGCATATTTGTGAGTAGGAAGTAAGGAAGATCATGTGATGAGCCATGATGCGGTATTACACCAGATGGAGGAGGAGCTTTCCTCCCCTTCATCAAGCTTCATCAAGAAATGAGGAAATCATTTCCTGGATAGTTGAATAATGGGCTCCTTTTGTGACTAGTACATAGGAGCTAAGATATGATAATGAAAATATAGAGTACATGGAGCCATGAAGGGCAAATCCATCCCCCAAGTAGGTAAAGAGACATTTGGCAAGGAGAAATAACAAGTTATCCCACGTGCACCATTTGGCAAGGAGAAATAACAAGTTATCCCACGTGCACCATTCAAAATTTGTTGGTCAAAGAGGCTTGAGGAGTAGTGGAGGGCTCATGTGAACCTTAGCAACTATGCGCTCATGCCTTCTGCCATTTGTGGCCCAACAAATTTGAACTAATCAAAGGATTTGTACTCTAGGAGAGACCACAACTAGATTAATAACAAATGGAGGCTTAAGGAGTAGTGGAGGGCTCATGTCTCCTACCATTTGTGGTTATTTTGGAAGCATTGAAATGGTGGAGATGGAGATGAAGTTTTCTTTCCTCAATGAGAACCTCAAGGAGGTGAAGTTTTCTTTCCTCATGAGATCATCAAGGAGGTGAAGTTTTATTTCCTCAATGAGAACCTTAAGGAGGAGATATACATTGAGAAAAAGTTTTATTTCCTCAATGAGAACCTTAAGGAGGAGATATACATTGAGAAAAAGTTGTGGTGACAACTGCCCTATTCAAAAAGTAAAGTTTACTAGCTATGCAAGGGGTGAAACATGCTCCTTGGTGGTGGTGCCAACAAATTAACCTTTACATTATCTCATAGACAGAACATTTCATACATTATTCAACAAAGAGTTTGAAATGATAGACCTTCAGCTCATATATTTTTATTTGGGGATTAAAGTTTGGTAGTGTGACACAAAGTTGGGGTTTTGACTTCGGTCACTTCTTAGAATCAAAACCCACTTGTATGAAACCTCACAGCCTCCTCACCTCCCTTTCTCTCCCTAGGTTAAGATAAAGATAAACACATCAAAGGTGAGATCATAATTCATGGAAGGAAAGATGAAAGTCTCAGGAGAAGCAAGAATTTCTGCCAGTCTTGCAGCTCCAAACAAGAGGGCAATTCTTTGTTTGGAAGAAAATCTTCCGACTCAGGGTTACGTGAACGGAAACATATGGGGAATGTTGGTAAGGTTCATCCGTTCGAATTAGGCGATTTGGACAAAATATCTTAAAGTAAAAGAATATAGCAATCACTTACAAGAGGATAAGACACATGGGATTTGCTTTTTGATAAGAGATTAAGAGGAATTAATCACATTATTAAGAAGAAATAATGGCTAAAATTCAATAAAAATAGAGATACACAAATAATTACAGTTTAAAATCTATAGAGACTGTACAAAAGAGGATTACATAGGTACATAGAGCTTGAAGAGAGCTTTGCGCCTATATAAAAACTTTTGAAAACGGGCAACCGAGCGAGAAGTTATGAGCATTTTACAAGACTATAAAATTGCCAAAATTTTCCTAAAAGTTAGCAACTTTGGGAGAAATTCTGATCATCAATGAAGTAAAGGATTAAGAAATTAGTTACATGAGTGGAAAGAGCATATAAAGAGCTTCCTAGCCATATGATCAATTTTAGAAAATAATACCCGAGTGATGACGGTTGAAATTTGGATATTAGACCACAAAAATTGCACTTCCCTCTCTTTGCACGAAACCTCAATTTTCACATAGCCTCTTGCCTTTCATCTCCTTCATGATTCAAGCTAGAGGAGTGTAAGGGTTAACATTGCTCAACAGACAATTGTAAAGATTTACCTATAGTCCCCAAAGTCTTTCCACATGCTCATTACCGCTAAAACCATTGGAACCTCCAAAGGAGGGCGGCAATAAGGCAAGGGCTACCTTGAGAAGTCATAGGCCCACCAAGATAATAACTCCTTATCCCACTTATTATGAATCATCAAAGAGGTCCAAAATTGGATTAAGCATGAGGAGTTAATGCTAAATGAGACATTCACATGTAAAGAGAGTGTTTAAATAAGGGTTTGAAGATAAGAGAATGGCAATGACACAAAATGCTCAATTGAGGAGGCTTCATTCATTGATTTGAAAGGGAGAGGAGGGCTCCTTTTATAGGTGGAGAATCACCCTCTCTTCCATTGTTACAAATAACAACATAAAAATCTTTAACCCTCTTTAGTGACATAAGGGTAGATGTCACCATCAATTGTCCTCTTAGGCTAAGTCTTCTATTGATTATTAAATTAAAGACTTTTTGATTTTAAAAGTGTGATGAGATAATAGCCAAGTCTAAGTGGCATGTAGGTGGAGATCCCACTTACACATGGCAAAATTCTCCTCTTCCATGTAGGCATTCTAGAAGAATCTTTCCCAATTATGCACCTACACACACTCTTCCACATGCCTTCCACACTCCCCAACTTGTAGCCTTATGGTGAATACTATATTAATAATACAATTAAAATCCATGTGAGCATGAAGGCCCACTTTTATTTTTCACATCACTAGCCTATCTACCATACCAAAGTATTTATCAAGCATACTTGTGGCATTTACAATGTGTGCACCCTAAATCAAGTAAAACCATTATATTTGAAGATAGAATGCGATTATCAGGGTAGCCGCCAAGCTGTCACATCACCACGCCGTTATTTCATTATGGGTGCCGCAATCTTATTGGACAAGCTTCCACCTTATTACCATTGAGAAACCATTAAAATATGTACAAAATTGAAAATAAAAGATATCAATTTTTCATATCACATCTTTCCCCCCCGAGCAGATCCTCCATGCATTTCTTGGGGGTCTACTAGCCATGGTGCTCGAGGGTAAAATATCTTTAGCCGGTAATCATTGGCACGTTCGGGAACCTCCTGGGCCACTTGCATCCTCTAGAAGATAGGTGTTATTTTTGAACTTTTGCTTTATCCTAAAGGGGCCTTCCCAGCATCGAAGAAGCTTTTTATCTAACCGTTTCTCCACATGGCCATCATACCTCATGAGACTAAGCTTCCTTGCTTGAGTTCTGGCTTCTTCTTCTTCTTCATGAGAGTGTCATGCCTTGCCTTGCGCCGTTGTTGTGTAGCCTCCAAATTTTGAAGTGCTTGAAGTTGCCTCTCATCGAAGGTCTCTAGTTGTACTAGGCGTTGGGCATGTGTTTCTTCATCATTATTCAAGCGTGCAAAAGATGTGCGAAGGCTTGTGATTTCCAATTCTATTGGCAAAATAGCCTCCATTCCATAAACTAACCGAAAAGGTGTGAAACCAAGAGAGATTTTGTGAGTTGTCCTATAGGCCCATAGAACCTCTGGCAAATGCACATCCCACTTTCTCTTTATAGTATCCCCTAGCTTAGACAAAGATCCACAAAGCAATCCATTAGTTTTTTCTACTAAACCATTACATTGGGGATAATAGGGAGTTGACATAGCATGCTTTATTTTTAATTTCTACAGCAAAGCTTCAATCAAGTCATTCCTGAAAGACCTCCCCCCATCTGTAAGGATTGCTAATGGACACCCAAATCGAGCACATATGTATTCCCTGAGAAAGGATGCCACAGCCACTGCTTTATTATTGACCATGGCCTTTGCTTCTGCCCGCCTTGTTGCATAATCTGTGGCCACCAATATGTAATACTTCCCATGTGAGGAACGAGGAAGTGGGCCCACAAAATCTAATCCCCACCTTTCAAATGGACCATATGTTGGGATAGGGTTTAAGGGTCCGGGAACCAATTGCTTATGCCCATATGCCTGGCATACTTCACAGCTTCTACACCACTCATAGACATCTTTGCTGAGTCGAGGCCAATAATAACCTGTGTTACGGATCCTCCGAGTTGTGCTGGCTGAGGCAAAATGACCTGAACATTCATGACATAATCCTTTTAGATTCTCTGAGTTGTGCTGGCTGAGGCAAAGTGACCTGAACATTCCATAATCCTTTTAGATTCTTCCACGCTCACTACCCTCCTAAGAATCTTATCCTTACCTTGCTTGTAAAGAACATCCCCTAGAATTGTGTAAGGATGAGCTTTCCTTGTAAGCCTTTGCTTCTGTTGAGGATTTAATCCAGGAGGGAAGTATCCTATATCTAAATAGTGTTGAACATCTTGGAGCTCAAGCCAACTTGTATCCATTAATGCAAAAATAGCTACTTTGAAAGAAGCCAAAGTTTTAGTAGCCAATTCATCAGCCTTTTGATTATCCTTCCTGTTAACATGCACAAATTTACAAAACTCAAAAGCTTCTTTTAACTCCATTGCCCTTTTATACAATTCTTGGAGATTAGGACTCCTTGCCTTATATTCTCCTTTCATTTGTCGGATGACCAATTGCGAATCCCCTTTAACCTCTACCTCTTTAATTCCATCTTTTATGCAATCTTCTAATCCCCAAATTAATGCATTGTACTCAGCCACATTATTTGATATAGCCTTTGGAAATTCCCTACCCTTGGCCCATACCTCTTTTCCTTCTAGATCAAATAAAACTATCCTCCTAGCCCCACATTGCCTGGAAGGGCTAAAGGCTCCATCAAAATGCATAGTGAAAGCAGTTGGTGGTGTCTCCAAATCTTCATATACTTCTTCCTTTGTTCCTGTGTTCCTTCTTCCTCTTCCTTCCTGGTAAGCAAATCTGCAAGAGAGGCCCTAGTGTGGTGTTTTCTGTAATAAAAGTGAAAGAGAATTCTTGAAGCTCACAAATCCACTTTGCAAACTTCCCTGTTGTAGGATTGGGTTTGCGGACCAAGAATTGTAAAGAAGGTTGAGATGTGAGGAAGAAAAAAGGGCGAGGTAACAAGTATGACCTGAACTTCTTTACTACAAAAATAAGATACAAACCACCTTTCTCCATTTCACCATACCTCTCCTTGGCATCAGTGAGTTGTCGGCTTGCATAATACATTGGTTGCATATGCCCTTGCTCTCCCTTTTGTAAGAGTATTGCACCCACTGAATGTGATGAGACACTTGGGTTCACATAAAAGTCCTCCCCCCACCTAGGAGGCTGCATAATTGGACTTTGACTCATGCATTCCTTGAGCAAACAAAAAGATTTAATTTGAGCGGGCCCCCATTGGAAAGAAACATTCTTCTTTGTCAACAGATTTATAGGATACATCTTCTCAGAAAACATGTCAACAAAGCGTTGGTTATACTTTGTTTTACCCGAAATCCTCCTTACCTCCCTTACATTGGTAGGTGGTGGGAGGGCCACAATTGCCTACACCTTCTCAGGATCCATCTCTATGCCTTCTTTTGAGATAACATGTCCCAAGAGAACCACCTTCCTTCGTGCCAAGTGTCATTTTCCAGGATTAAGACACCCTTTTGCATCATCAATACTTTGCAAGGCCAACCTCAACTTTTCCAAGCGATCCATGTGGCTTGAATAAATGCAAAAATCATCCAAAAAGACCCTTATAAACTTTCCCAAGTAAGGTGCAAATTCCTGACTCTTCATGAAGCATTGAAAAGTTGCTGGTGCATTGGTCAAGCCAAATAACATCACCCTATAGGCATACACTCCCCAAGGGGTGATAAATGAGGTTTTCCTTTGATCTTCTTCACAAATCCAGATTTGAAAGTATCCAGAGTATCCATCACACATTGAATACAACTCATGACTTGCAACTTGATCCAAAATCTCATCCTGAAAGGGTAGAGGATAATAATCCCTCTTTGTGCATGCATTCAGAAGGCAAAAGTCCACACACACACACACACGCCATTTTCCACCCTTTTTAGAAGTGACTACAACTGGGGGAATCCACTCTGAATTCTCTACTAGAAAAATAAATCCAGCTTCAAGCAAATTAGTTACCTCATTCTTAAGCACCTCCGCTTGCACTACTCCCAAACGCCTTAGCCGCTGTACCATTGGCTTACTTTGGGGTTGAGATCAATCTTGTGCTTTACTAGGGTAACTTGTGTGAGTAGCTGTGCTTTACTAGGGTAACTTGGCGTACTTGTGTGAGTAGCTGTTTGCAAAAAGGTTAGGAAATCCATCCAACATTTTTAAGTAATTCCCCCTTTCAGTACCTGTGCTATGGACTCATCAAGAAGAAGTTCATTCTGTTGGACTAGTGAGGTCCACATCTCCTTTCTTGAACACGGTTGAAGAAGCTTCCCCTTCCAAGGCTCTATTGTCTTCATCATCCCCTCAATTCCTTCCCAGGGAAAGACCAAATGCAACTCCCTCCACCTCCCCTTCTGAGATGGAATCCTCGGAGCTTCCACTTGTCTCCTCTTCATCGGCGGATGACTCTGACTTTGAACCATCGAAAGTTGAAGGTTCAACTCTTACCACTTTTTGCGAGCGACGACTCTTGATGTTGTAGTGGACCTTCTTATTCTCACTTTGTAGAATAAGATCACTCACTTTTGAATTGCCTTCACTTGGCGAAGCCATGGCCTACCCAATATCAATGGGTAAGCCCTAGCATCAGGCTTTGTAGGAATGACCTGGAAAGTTGTAGGCACAGAAATACCACATACATCCACTCCCAAATTCCTGACAATTTGTAAGGTTTTCACCCTAGTATTATCAGCAAGTTTGATGCCATAGGGAGAGTTAGTAGAAGACAACTTTAAATTGGCATCTTTCATTGTTTTCTCACTCATGATGACATTGATTGATGCACCTCCATCAATGTATGCATTAGAAATTGTTTGCCCCTCAATGATGACATCAATCTAAGGCACATCATCTCCTACATCAATATCCACCTTTTGAGCCATAGGAGTCCCATTATCCCTCTTCTTCTTTTTCTTAGATTCGCTTATGCTAGCCAACTTACCCCATTTCTGTCTGAGCTTTGGAGAGAGTGCCAAAAGCTGCCCAAATGTGATTTATGCCGTTTTCTCCCTAAGATCTATTAAGAGGTCATAACTAAGAGATCCTTGTCCAAGAGGAAAGTCAGATTGTCCAATTTTCTCCTAGACGACTTCTTCTTCTTCTTATTTTTCTCCTCTTCTTCAGATTTATCTTCTTGTTCTTCTTCTTCTTGGCTCCTAGTTTTATGATCCCTTTTTGCCATTAATGGCATCAATGTTTTCTCTTCTTCTTCTGAGCATGTTTCCTTTAAAAGTGCTAAACTTTTATCCTCTCTTTTCCTTAATTTTGGACACTCAGTGTGATAGTGCCCCTTCTCTTGAACATTCACAGCATGTGACATTACTTCTATCCTTAGGTTTATCCTCAACTCGTGGAACCCTAGGTGGCCTTGCGCTGACTAAGTGTAGGATGGAGCTTGAGATGTTGAGGCTATCTCTACTAGTGGTGGGGTCGGCACACTTGGAGAAGATTGGAATGTGGACTCAATATGAAGAGTGGCCTCCTTCTAAAAAGCAATACGAAGAGCCTCTTTAAAATTAGTGGGATCTTTGCTAAGAACTTTTCCATGCAAGTGGGGATCCAAGCCATGATAAACTTGCTCATCTTAAGGTGCTCCATTGCTAAAGAACTCTTTGAATCTCTCATAGAAGGTGAAAAGAAGAAGCAACAACATGTAAAGCAGCTTGTTGATATTTGATGAACAAAGCTTCATACCTCACTGAAAGGGCAGAAACTGACTCTCCTTCCTTTTGGAAAATCTGATCCAATTGCAATAGTAAAGCATTTGGTAACTCCACTGTTCCAAATCTCTTCTTCATTGCTTTGGTCAACCTTTCCCAATCATTCTTCGACTCCTTTGGCAAAGCCTCATGCCAAGTTAAGGCCACACCCTCCAAGCAATTTGGAAGTATTTTCGTCCTCTCCTTCATAGACCAACCCGTCAAGCGGCATGCTCGGTTAAATTCTCGGAGATAACTCCCCGGGTCTTCTCTTTCCGATCCTTAGAACAACGGAATGTTGAACATCTTGCACCAAAAGATGAGTAGCAAAACAAGGAAAATTTACTTATTTCAAAATAACTTTTCTTTAATCATGCAGGACCTTGAGGTTAAAATAGAAAAATTCTAAGTAAAACCTGCCCATCAACTCCATCAAAAGATGTGACACAAAGTTGGGGTTTTGACTTCGGTCACTTCTTAGCATCAAAACACACTTGTATGAAACCTCACAGCCTCCTCACCTCCGTTTCTCTCCCTAGGTCACTTCTTAGCATCAAAACACACTTGTATGAAACCTCACAGCCTCCTCATCTCCCTTTCTCTCCCTAGGTTAAGATAAAGATAAACACATCAAAGGTGAGATCATAATTTATGGAAAGATGAAAGGCTCAGGACAAGCAAGAATTTTTGCTAGTCTTGCAGCTCCAAACAAGAGGGCAATTCTTTGTTGGAAGAAAATCTTCCCACTCAAGATTACGTGAATGGAAATATACGAAGGTTCATCCGTTCGAATTGGGCGGTTTGGACAGAATATCTTAAAGTAAAAGAATATAGCAATCACTTATAAGAGGATAAGACACATGGGATTTGCTTTTTGATAAGAGGTTAAGAGGAATTAATTATTATTAAGAAGAAATAATGACCAAAATTCTATAAAAATAGAGATACACATAGAATTTCAGTTTTAAATCCATATAGACTGTACAAAAGAGGATTACATAGGTACGTAGAGGTTGAAGAGAACTTTGCGTCTATATAAAAACTTTCAAAAACGGGCAACCGAGCGAAAAGTTATGAGCATTTTATTACAAGACTATAAAACTGCCAAAATTCGCCTAAAAGTTAGCAACTTTGGGAGAAATTCTTATCATCAATGAAGTAAAGGATTAAGAAATTAGTTACATGAGTGGAAAGAGCATATAAAGAGCTTCCTAGCCAAATGATCAATTTTAGAAATTAATACCCGAGTGATGAGTAATTACCGGTTGAAATTTGGGTATTAGACCACAAAAACTGCACTTCCCTCTCTTTGCATGAAACCTCAATTTTCACATAGCCTCTTGCCTTTCATCTCCTTCATGATTCAAGCTAGAGGGTAAGGGTTAACATTTCTCAGCAGACAATCGTAAAGATTCACCTATGGTCCCCAAAGTCTTTCCACATGCTCATTACCGCTAAAACCATTAGTACCTCCAAAGGAGGGCAGCAATAAGGCAAGGGCTACCTTGAGAAGTCACAGGCCCACCAAGATAATAACTCCTTATCCCACTTATCATTATTCATCAAAGAGGTCCAAAATTGGATTAAGCATGAGGAGCTAATGCTAAATGAGACATTCACATGTAAAGAGAGTGTTTGAATAAGGGTTTGAAGATGAGAAAATGGCAATGACACAAAATGCTCAATTGAGGAGGCTTCATTCATTGATTTGAAAGGGAGAGGAGGGCTCCTTTTATAGGTGGAGAATCACTTTCTCTTTCATTGTTACAAATTACAACATAAAAATCTTCAACCCTTCAGTGACATAAGGGTAGATGTCACCATCAATTGTCCTCTTAGGCTAAGTCTTCTATTGATTATTAAATTGAAGACTTTTTGACTTTGAAAGTGTGATGAGATAATAGCCAAGTCTAAGTGGCATGTAGGTGGAGATCCCACTTACACATGGCAAAATTCTCCTCTTCCATGTAGGCATTCTAGAAGAATCTTTCCTAATTATGCACCTACACACACTCTTCCACATGCCTTCCACACTCCCCAACTTGTAGCCTTATGGTGAATACTATATTAATAATACAATTAAAATCCATGTGAGCATGAAGGCCCACTTTTATTTTCCACATCACTAGCCTTTCTACCATACCAAAGTATTTATCAAGCATACTTGTGGCATTTACAATGTGTGCACCCTAAATCAAGTAAAACCATTATATTTAAAGAGAGAATACGGTTATCAGGGTAGCCGCCAAGCTGCCACATCACCACGCCGTTATTCCATTGTGGGCGTCGCAATCTTCTTGGACAAGCTTCCACCTTATTACCATTGAGAAACCATCAAAATATGTACAAAATTGAAAATGAAAGATATCAATTTTTCATGTCGCAATAGCATATTCATATTTCAATGGAAATATATTAGGCAGATACTTAAGACATTCGGCATGGCTAAGTGCAAGGAAGTTTGCACCCAGATGGTAGTTTATGAAAAGCTATCCATAAAAGACAATCATGTTTTCTAACATCGTATTAGAGCCATCTCTCTCCCTATATCTTACCTCAGTCCTACTCTAATAGAATGTTCTAACATCGTATTAGAGCCATATGTCTCCCCATCTCTACACACCCTCAAGTACTAATTTTTTAGTGTTATTAGCATTAATCATTGTGATTAGTAGAACCTTATCTTCTTGCATAGTGTGTGTAGGAGAGGCAGAAAGATTGGAGCTCTGAGATCTCCTCACTATCTCCACCATTGACCAAGCCATCTTGGGGACATCTTCCCCAACCCTAGGCGGCCCTCCAGCTTAAGCATCTCAACTCAATTTATGTGTAATCGTTAGGATGTCGAAAAAACCAACAGAAGAAGAAACACACTATTCTCCCTCTGTGGTGCACATTATACAAATTCCTCTTAGGGGTGTGTGTAGAGACCATAGGCAAAGGACCCTACAGCCTGAATCTCTGTGCATTTCATTCACAGATTGTTGTGCGGCAATAAAAAAATGAATCGCTGGTTCATTAGATCTACACCATTTTGGAGTCGAAGTTTTTTTGCTTGGGCCACTCCCTCTCATCAAGGGCAACATTGCGATGCAATAACCCCCATCAATCTCCACTCACATGAGAAGCTCCACTCTTTGGTCCTATTAATCTTAGTAATTAAGACTTAATGAGTGTCATTAATAATCAATTAGGTGTTATGAGCAAAAATTAAGGTTGTAAATCATAAGTTGGGATAGTATTTGACACTTGCAAACACTTAATTGCATTCAAATCACTTCATTTCTTGATTTTGTACTTGAAAACCTTGGGCTGCTAACCTTGTATGAGACTAGACACTAGGAAGTGAGTAGTACTCATTGCTAAGACCCTCTCAAATGGCAGGCAAGATGAAAAGCATAATCACACAACTAGATGACAATAATGCCAAGGTAGGAGATAAAGGTGCATTAACCATTCTTTTAAAAAGCATGCCAAAAGAGTACAATGCATTGGTGGCTACACTAAAAAATTTATTAGATCCAACCTTTGAAGGATGTGTCTCCTCTCTTCTCAAAGAAGAAAAGGAGCTAAAACAAGGAAACACAACTGTGGAACAAGCACTCTTCAACAAAACCACCAAGAAATGCTTCCATTGTGGAAGGATAGGACACTACCAAAGAAAACACAGACTTAAGCACAAGCTAAAGTGTAGCCATTGCAAGAAGCTGGGACACAAAGAAGAGGAGTGCACATTTAAGAACCAAGAAAGAAACTACATGGAGTCTTCATTTGAACAAAGAGGAGATTCCTAAATGACAAGCTCTTCTAAGAGCTACATCAATAAAACTCACTACCCAAGCCTACATTTTTATCTCAAATGTTATAAAGGTAACCAAATGAGTAGGTCTAAATTCTATTGTTTCCACCATAGCTCACCACCTTAAGTAGCCATGTTCGCACTAGGGGGGTGTAGGCAATCACATCTTACCACCTAAGTAGCTATGTTGGCACTAAGGAGGGTTGATGACACGTTGTAACATCTCACATCCAACCACCTTGCAGTAGCCTAAGAGTATGGCACCAAGGGGGGTGTTGAGAAACATGGTGCCATGGAGCACAAGTCTTGGTAGGGAGTGAGAATTTAACACTTAGCATAATCCCATATGAGTAAGCAAAGCCAATTTGTACTCACCTCATATAAAAGGGATCATTTTCAAGCAATTAATCAACCAAGCTATCTCAAGTCTTTCTATGAGTACAATCTCAATCTTGTAACCTAATTGAACTTGAGTCCAAAGCTTCATTAGCACAACACACTCATCATCATGAGTAATCTTAGGCTTTACCCAACTTTTCTCTCAATCACCATAGCTCACACCATAACCATCTTGCTTGAGGTACTCATGTTTTCTAACAGTTCAAAGCGGCCTACTTTACTTGAAGCAACACATATGGTTAACAGGGATACTAGGGGACATGGGAGCAATGCATGAGCAACTGACATAGTTATATTGTGACCAAAGTTACATGGAAATTCTAAAGAATCATATATCCATGCTCATAATTGAGATCTAGTATCACTTTATGCATGAGAAGGTATATTACCCCCACCAATAATATAGAATTCTATAAACATCTTCATAAAGGCTCTTAGGAGATATCTTCTACTTCTACAACAATCATTTCATATAGGATTGCACCAAAAAGGTGGTTCATGTCTATGGGTAGACATTGAGAGAAGGGGGGAGTTGGGGAAAGTGGTGTTCCACCCTCTACTTGTAATCGCACAAACTAGATTTGTTTTAAAATGCCTCCTTTACAAGGAAAAACCATGGTTGACTAGCTCGGACACCTAGCCTAGATATCAGATGGTGTCGCTAGATTAGAGATGTGGTAAGAATAAGTTTAGTACACTACCAAAAAGACTATACACAAGTGAACAATTTTTGGCATCACTAAAGGTTGAAGGAGATCATCTCTAGACATCAGAACCTTGAGTTGTGGGCTATAACCCCAACAAGTCTAGATGGACTTGGAAGTAGTGAGAGCATATTACATTTCTTGTGTACTCTAATATCCCTGAGAATGTGAGCAATTTCTTACAAGCGCTTTTTTCAGAATGGCAAGCGTCTCCCTCTCCCTCCCTCCCTCCCTCTCCCTTTCTCTCTCACCCACCCCTCCCTCCCTCCTTTCTCTCTCCCTCTCTCTTTCTCTCTCACCCACCCCTCCCTCCCTCCTTTCTCTCTCTCTCTCTCTCTCTCTCTCTCTCTCTCTCTCTCTCTCACACACACACACACACACACACACACACACACACACACACACACACACACATGTATGCATACATGCATACGTGCATGGATGCACACATACGTACATTCTCTCTCTCTCTCTCTCTCTCTCTCTCTCTCTCTAAGCTTCAGTGGCCATTGAGATGATATCCCTTGCCCTTCTCCCAACCATTAATAATCTAATTGTATAGTGCTACTCAAAGTCTAGATAATAAGCAATTATTAGAGTCTTGTTAGAGGAGGCATTTGAGTAGAGCATGAAGCCACCCTTAAGTTGATTACACACAGCATGAGTGTGCGGCCAAATAGTTTTTACTATAATGAATGAATACCTTAGTGTGTCACGCCAACTTATCATCGCTGATGATGAAGATGCCATGTTATGCGTATGAGGACTCCATGCTATGCTTATGAGAGAAAGAAGAATGGGCCATCAACAAAGGTTGGATATGGGATGGGCACAACTACGTGAAAAAGCTATAGTGAGGGCCCCTTAAAAAGCCATTCCAAGCTCCCCATGTGTGTAGAGAGTTAAGTGTCCCTAACACCACCAATCTGTCTCCTTTCAAGTGCCAATGATGCTCACATTATGGGCATGCAACATGAGATTGCCTAGTAGACCCCAACTTTATAAACTTGCCATAGGACAATAAAAGACCAATAATGAGGACAAACTTGTGTGTCCATTGCCCACACCACAACATTCATCGTATCAAAATGTGACCCTTTTTTTGGGACCAATATTCTAGGTGTGTGTGTATGTGTGTGTGTGTGTGTGTGTGTGTATTGGAGAAGTTGAGTGATCAGCGAGCGAGTGAGTGGGGTAGTGGGCTCTACAATTGGTTTAATCTACATGTGTTGGCCACATGCACCCGTACGTCGATGGGAAGTCGACCCATGTGAGATTGCATGTTGAGGATGGCAAGCCTTTGGCAGAAAGGGATGGTAGAATTTGCAAGCAAATGGGGGGATTGGGAGGTCGAGAATCTAGAGGAGATGAAGCGGCTCCATGAAGAGGAAGGCGGTGAGATTGCAAGGTTCACAAGCCTTGAATCGAGGGAAGAAGGTATGCTTGAAGGTTAATCCACAATTGATTAGGAATCAGTTGGGCTCTTGTCTATGTGTAGTGTTATTATATTTTACCCCAAGAGACCACCTTCTAAGGCTGAGGTGGGTAAATGGATTCAAGAGGATATTTTGCATGACAAAGTGGTTTTGAAGGTGTTCTATCTAGGCAAGGGTTTCTTCAATGTTCTGTTTATAAAAGGGTAGTCTGTGTTGGAATTCTTTGTGAAATCTCCTCTATTTATGGAGTAGAAGGTGGTGCATGTGTTCCCTTTTGATCCCTTTGTTGATGTGAATAAAAGCATGCTAATGCTTATCTGGTGTGGGTATAGTTGGACTCCCTCCTTGGCTTAGGCCTACACTTCGGGAGATTGCATGCTCATTGGGTCCAGTGTTACATATTCCAAATTATGAAGCTAGGAGTTGGCAAGCTAATAGTGTATGTGTATCTTGAAATACTATGATTGAAAACCCTAAAACAATTGATGTTGATTTAGGTGATCTAGGAATATTAGAAATGGGTCTGAAATTTGGTCCTTTTTCAGGTGCGTGTTTTAAATGTGAGGGGTTTGGACATATAGCCAAAAAATTGTGTGGGGCAAGGACATGGTAAGTCTGATGAGGATAAGGGGATAGGAGAAAATAGTGCTAAAAAGATAGATTCTGACACTAGTCATGCGAAAGAAGTAAAGGGAAAGACAAGGTGCAAGATGGGGGAGGGGGTTAGTCAGAAGGGCAGTGGGTTAGAGTAAAAGGGAAAGTTAGTGTCAGGAGCCAAAGAGGAGGCTAGAAGAACCCATGCAAAACCGTAGAAGGGGGGGGGGAGGAAAGGAGAATAAGTCTCAAGGTACCTTGAGCCTCCTAATGTGTTCTAATCTTTATAGACCTATGAGAGATGAGGATAGTTCAATTATCAGGTTGAGAAGGCTTGGAAGGGAATTCAGAAGGAGGATATGACAACTAGGGAAGCTGAGTAAGTAGATATGGTACCTGAAACTGCCCTGTCATGAATAAGTTAATAGATATCTTTGGTTATACATGGAATATTAAAGGTATTAAGGATAAATTGGGGGTTATCTATTATGGCTATACAAGAATATAACCTTCTGGAACTAATGTTTTAAGGAGAGATAGGTTTAGGGATTGGGTGGTGATGTATGGGGGATGAAGGCTGGATAAAGTGGTGTTATGACTTTAGTTAAAAATGATCTGAATCCTACTATTATATCTAATCACCCTAATGGTAGGATCCTTGTGGTGGAAATTCAAGTCAGTGGGGAAAAATTCTGGATTATTAAAATTTATGAGGCTCATAATCATAAGATTAGGAGTGGGATGTGGGATTGGATTGTCAATCTCAAAATTCAAGTTCCTTGCATCATTTTTGGGGATTTTAATATGGTTGAGAGACTATTAGATAGATTTGGGGGAAGTACCATCCTGATGGGTCAAGAGAAAGGAAAATGGGAGGAGTTGAGAGGCAATTTGGGTTTGGTTGATAGTTGGAGACTAGGGGATTGGAGGGATAATCCTGGGCATACCTATTTTAGCCTACATTACCTTAATTCTTTTTCCTGAATTGGCAGAGTGTTTTTCAGCCAACAAGCCTCATGGGTCCCTCATATTTTGAGGGTTTTTATAGATCCTAGCACTGCCATCTCTAACCACATGCCCTTGAAATGGAGTTGGCACTCAACAGATTGGGAGGAAATGGAGTTGAATTAATTTCCTACTAGGAAATTGAGAGTTAATAATATGTTACTCAAAGATGATCTCTTTGTTGGATACACTGAGGAAGCCATTGGGATATTGAAAAGGAGAAGTATGTCTGATGGGTCATGGAGACAGTTTGCCAATGAGATGCAAGGAATCATTAGAGCTGTTGTCAAGCTGAGAACTGAGGAGAGGAAGAATTGGGTAATGCAACATGAAAGTTTACAAAGGAAAAGAAAGGTTAACAAACTTACTAATGAGGAAGTTAATCTGTATGTCAAATGCCAATCTGGGTTGAAACAAGGGGATGATAGGTGTGCTAGAGAGGAGGGGAATTGGGAAAAATGGAAATCATTCAATAATAAAAGGAAATCAGAGAGATACCTCTTCAGAGTTTCAAAAGGGAGAAATAGTAGGGAAGTGGTGGGGAGAATTTTAGATGAGAATGGACAACAATTGGGGAATGTTGTTGAGCAAATTTCAAGAAAATGTATAGAGTTTCTTGGATCCATCCTCATTTTGAAGGAGGATTGCTCTCACAGGAGGTTTTAGGCAGAAAGTAAATTGTTAGGACTAGTTAAGAATAGTGTGGATCTTGACAAAGCTAGATGGTTGGAGAGGGAGGTTGATATTGAGGAGTGCTGGGTAGTTCTTTTGAAGTTGGGAAGAGATAATGTCTGTGGAATTCTTCATTGCCTTTTGGCCATCCCTAAAGGATATAGTGTGGGAAGTGTGTAAAAAGGCCTTCAGTTCTGGTAGTCTGGATAAGGATTTCAAAGAAGGCTTTGTGAAGTTAATCCCTAAGCAAACTGCTTGCAATAGGTTTGGTCATTGGAGGCCTATCACCTTGTTAACTGTCATCTATAAGATCTTGGCCAAGGTGATTGCTCTTAGAATTACACGTGTTACAAGGAGTCATTTCTAAGAAACATCATGGGTTAAGGGCAAATCAATATATGATAATATTTTTACAGCCATGTTGGGGAGAGATGTTGCTTACCCTTAAAACCCAGTAGAAGTGTATCATGCTGCAATTGGACTTGGAAAAGGCTTATGATAGGGTGCATTGGTCTTTTGTGGCAAGAGTCATGGAAAAACTTGGATTTGGAACTAAAATGGCTACATGTATTTACACTCTCACTTGGGGTGGGCATTCTAATGTCCAGTTAAATGGGAGGGTGGTTGGGGGGTTTGAAGTCCATAGATTTGTGAGATGACAAGGATGGTCTCTTGGCCCCCTATTATTTGCTATTGCTTCTCATCCCTTGGTGGTGGCTTGGAAGATGCTTGTAGAAAAGGGAACATTATTGAACTAAAGCTGAGACACAGTGAGCAACTGATTATTAAGTGGCTTTGTTGATGATTCTTTGTTGTTCCTGAAAGCTGAGAATAATAATATGAGACATGCCCTGTCTATCATACAGGAATTTGCTGTGGCATTTGGATCTAGATGCAACATTCAAAAATCTAGAATTATAAGTTTGACTGAGGACAATGATTTTTAACCGGAGAGGTGGGGGTGTGAGGTGGTAAAAAAGGACAAATTGTCAGACATCTGGAGATCCCATTTAGGGTTGAGGTTACAAAAAATAGCTGACTGATTGGGCATTAGACAGATTTCTTGGAAAGTTAAAGAAATGGGAGGGGATTAGAGTTCCTTTTCATGACATGATAGCAATATGTAATACTGTGCTGAATGCTTACATTATGTTTTTGTGTCTTGTGCTTAAATTTGGAAAGTGCCATTGGAAAAAGATAGTGGGTCCCATTAGAGACTTCTTATGGAGAAGAAAGTGTCATTTTGTTTTTGTGTCTTGTGCTTAGTTTTGGAAAGTGTCATTGGAAAAAGATAGTGGGTCCCATTAGAGACTTCCTATGGAGAAATGGCAGATCTACCATAAGAGTTCCATCTTGGCTTGCTTGGGACAAGTTGTCTGTTCCAAAAGGGAAAGGGGGTATTAGAATTCTGCATTTACCAACCCAAACCCTAGCAAGGGCTGCTTTGCTTCTTCCCAAGTGTCTTCAGCAAGAAGAAACTTGGTCAGTGATGGTGAGAGAGTTGGTGGAGATATCAATGGTTCAAGGTAAAAGGAAATTGGTAGGGGTTGGGTTGGAAGGACAAACTGCTTTCCTATGTCCTTTTGAAGATGACAGGTTCTTCTATGTGCAGGATGCTGCAAAACAGGTGGAAGGAATGCTTGAGTCTTATGGCTTGGGATGGGGGATGCAGAGCTTCTGTGGTAACTCTATGCTCAGCTTGGGGCTTTGGTGGTCTCATAAATTCACCCCCCCCCTTAGGTCTTCTTGATACTTACTCAGCAAGGAAGTTAAATAATAAGGGGTTAAAGAGGCTGAATGATTGTTGGGATTGGACAGTTGTGGGGTGGAAGGAGTTGGATTAGTTGACATTGGACAGTTGTGGGGTGGAAGGAGGCTGAATGATTGTTGGGATTGGACAGTTGTGGGGTGGAAGGAGTTGGATTAGTTGACATTGGAATTCCAATTGTCTGCTAGGGAGAGGGATTTAATGGCTCAGGTGCTTGTACATATCCAACTTGGGTGGTGCTCCACTGCATTTGATGAGTCTTGCTGGATTAAGGACTGGGCTTGGTTCAATGGAGCTAAATTGGCAAAGGGCAAAACTAGAGACCCATACACTGAACTAAGAAAAGGCGAAAACAATGTGGAGTACTGTAATAGGATTGGAGGGTGAGCTAGAGCTCTGGTTGCTAGAAAAAGAGATGGAAGCTGCTGTGGGAAAGTCAGTTGCCTGTTAAATTTCAGGTCTTCTTGTGGAAGGTAGGCATGTGGGCTCTGCCCATTGGGATTAAATTGATGCAAAAGAACTTTACTAGTGGGTGCTGTCCCAGGTGCAGAACAACTTTGGAAGATGGAAAACATGCATTCTGGGAATGTCCAGCCATCAGAGGTGCATGGGGAAAAATTGGAAAGTGGGTTGAACAGTGCTTGGGGATTCAAGCTTATTGGGGTGATTGGATCTTAAGGAAGTGGACTTGTAATGATGAGGTTGCAGATGTACTCTTTAACATTATTAGAGCATGTTGTTTGTGGGAAATCTAGATTTCTAGGAATGCTACTGTATTTTCGAATGGATCTCTTGTGGGACTGGCTGTGAAAGATCTGATGCGTAAATGTGTGTGTATGCGTTGGTCTATAATTGGTTTGAATAAGTTGGAAAAAGAGGGGATGAGTCAGCTATTGTAGAAACTGCAGATGTGCATCACTTGATTTCTGTATTTATTTTGGGGGAACCTTCAAGCATACTAGGGTAACCTAATAAGATGATTCATATGTTGTAGGTCAGTACTGGTGAGAGACTGAAGCCTAAACTGCCCAGATTTGGTCCCAAAACTAGAAGATGGTACCTTAAAGAGAAGCAAGTGGATCATACTTTTGTTGCGTTTATAGAAAACCCTGTGGGGACCTTAAAGAGACGCAAGTGGATCATACTTTTGTTGCATTTATAGAAAACCCTGTGGGGACCTTAAAGAGAAGCAAGTGGATCATACTTTTGTTGCATTTATAGAAAACCCTGTGGGGACCGGATCTACAGTTAAGATTTGGTCCAAAAAGGGGGAACATATTGGAAAAGCAAACCCCCAGAGGGTGTACCACTGAGGCTATGATGGAAGCTTGCATCCAATTGGGGTATCAGATCTCTTGGGAGCAATCCAGTTTTCTTTTGGAGGATAACAGATGGAATCTACTCTGTAATCTATTATCTGTTGAATGAAGTGTGGTAATTAGTGGTGTGTGTACGGGTTGCTGTTTTGGTTGGTGGTAAAGATCTAGTTGTATAATCAAAATGTGACCCTTATTAAGGGTATGCATAGATGAAATCGTCCAAGTCCAAGCATGAATATATATTAGTACTAATTAATGGATCCAGAAAATTAAATCAAACGGGTACCACCAACTAGCTTTGATGATTTAATGCACACACAGAACTACGTCGAGATTTCAATTGTGATGAGCTATGGCGTTCTCCTCCTTCCCCAAGCCTCCCAACTTCTCATCCCACCACCAGTATTGGAAGAAGCTGTCTGTGGGGGCTGCTGTGGTAGCAGCAGTGGGCGGCACTGCGCTTGTGGGCGCCCACCTCAACCGCCCAAAGTCTGGCCTCTTTGCTTCTCTCTCTGACCCCCTTTCGCACAGCAGGCCATGGATCCTACCGCCCAACAACAGCGCCCTCTCACCCTTCGCTTCTCTGGCCGCCCAATCGCCCACATCTTTCACAGAGCCCAAAACTGGTGTTTCCTTCCCCGCGATCATAGACGAAGGAGAACAGCAGCTTGCAGGAACTGGATTGCGCAAGAAGAGCATCCTCGGCCTCAAAAACATCACCGTCTATGCGTTTGGTTAGACCCCCTCACTTATTTTTCATGTATCTGATTTAATTTTCCTTATTATTGGATTTTAATGCTCTTAAATATTTGGGTTTTCCTCCATTTATCTAAATCGTATTTAATATCAATCCTCAATTAATTAATCTTCTTCCGCAAATAAATTGATTGTCTAAACACAACTATAATTGTTTTTGATGGTTGCTTAATCTTTGAGTGTTTCAAAGTGCCGTTGATTTCTTTCCTTTTTTTTTTCCCTGCCTATTTTTGATATTTATTTTCTCGAAATTTTCTCTGCATGTGTGTGTTTCTTAGTTTTATGTTTCTAAATTCTCCCCAATTATGTCAGCTCATCACAGGAGTCATGCATTTGGGAAGACCCATCCAGGGGTTTACATACCCATACCTCAAAAATTGAAAACATTTAAGGATTCTGGTTTCTGGCCACTGTTTAAGATGCTTGTTTTCCATAGTTATAGGTGGCAATGATTTGATCAGCTATGGAGACCATGGGAGAGGGGGACCATGTTTTTGTGAGGCCATGCATTTGTATTTTTTACGTATCTTTTCCATTGAAGTCACCAGAGAAAGGTTACATTGAATCATATGCAGAGGTGCACTAAAATGTGTATGCTGCATTCAAAGCTTGCATCTATGTGTATTGTTTATATTCTAAGTGTGCAAATCTATAATTACACGAGTTGCCAAGGGCATAGCTCTATGTTGTTTAAAGAACCATTGGCTAACTCAATAGTGACAGGCACTAGCTGGCATAGTCAACAGCAATAAGGTACTTGTTTATATCTATTACATACTATGCATGATGGAGTCGATGGTTTATTTTCTTGTGGATGACCGCCATGAGGCTATAAATTGCTCTTTCTTATAAGGTGAATTTGGGCATGTTCCTGGATTCATCTAGGTATGTGTATGATGTCTGTCTTATTTTATACATGTTATGCATGTTTGCACTCATATGTATATATGTGTGTGTTATGTATACTTGCACTTTGTTTCGTCATATTATATGGATGTGTAGGTTATGTATGCTTTCTCTTGTATGCATATATGTACATTATTCATATTCACATTTTATTATTTTTTGTTTTAAGTATGTTTGTGTCTTAGGACTGATTATTCTGTCTTATTTTACGTTAGCATTATGTATTCATGTATTTTATGTATGTTTGCATGTAGTGTATACATACATAACTTACATGAATACATACATTGTTGCATGTAGAGTGTTGCAGAAGTGTTAATGATGAGTAAGGTGTGCATTTAAACTTAAGATATTAGTTGAAGAAAAGAGAGAGAGAGAGAGAGAGAGAGAGAGAGAGAGGTATTAACGTCGGTAGAATGCAATACGAGGGCATATACGACCAACGGTGGGACTTGAACTCGGGTGGATCATGGCCTTTAAGGCCCCGATATGGTCCCAATCACCCCTTTAAGGCCCCCCACCAACTTGTGATGGATTCACTCATATTGCTGAATTATGAAAAGTACAAAGATTTTAACACTGTGTTGCTGATTTGTTGATTTGCATTGCTTGAATCTTGTGAGGGCTGTGTTTAACTGTACTGGGCTGACGGTTGGCAACATTGCACACCAGGAACCTTGCCTGGGGTGGATGCCTGTGGAGCCTTGGTGCTGAAAATGCTGGTTCTCTGCAGGTCTTGGGCCAGCTCTTGCATGTGTGGATGCTTCTCCTTCGAGATTCTTGCATTAAGCTTCAATGCCACCAGATGATTCAGTGTTTTTGAAACCAAGCGACCATTATATAGGGGGGTGCATGCTCTAGTCAGCTGCTGGTTGACTGGGCCCACAGCCCGCGACTTGCAAAAATCGTGCATAAAATACGTATAAAATGCTTTAAAGGCTGTGTTTTTCCACTTGGTGCTGGGCTGCCAGCTTTCTGCCTCCCTTGGTCCTTTGGGTGTCTGCATGTCCACATTCAACTGTCCCAAAGCTGTCCACACTTGCCCTATGCCCTTTGACCATGTGGCTGCCCAGACAATGGGTATTCAGGCCTACACCTCTTTTGACTGTTCCTGATACAAACTTTGACTATGTCTGTGGCTCAGCTCCTGGCTTATTAAGCATCCTCTGGACATTTGTACAATGAATAACATGAAATGTGTACGACTTCACACTTCTATGACCCAGACCTGGTGACTTGTCCCTGGACAAGGACTCACAACATGCTTAGTGCTCCCTGGACAAGGACTCACAACATGCTTAGTGCCATCCAGAAGGTAACTGATGGTGTAAGTGCAATTATACGAACACTAAGGTGCTTGTTCATATGACTAAGTAGGATGTCATAGCATGTACTTTCTGTGGTGAAGTCGATGATAGCTGTGTGAGCTCACCATGATGGAGTTTAGATCACAAACTTATCCTGATTAAGCTTAGGGAATAAGCCAAACATTTTTTTGATATATAGTGGCATAGCTACCTGAAGGACCTCTTACCTCTTCTTGTGCAGGTGTTTATGCCAATGAAGCCAGTTTGAAAGATAAACTTGGTAGCAAGTACATGCAACAGTCAGTTGCTGACTTGAAGGAGAGCAAGTTGTTTTATGAGGATATTCTGGCATCAGATTTCGACTTGACTGTGAGGCTTGTAATCGTGTATGGACGACTGAAAATTGGCTCTGTCCGAGGCGCATTCGAGGATTCAATTGGCAGCAGAATTAAGAAACTTAGTGGAACGGAAAATAGGCCCCTCCTTGAAAGGTTTAAAGTTTCTGGAAACTTCTTGCTTCAGCAAATTCAACTTTTATTCTGTTAACATATATTCACTTTCCTTTGACCCTTGGAGTTTTTATGCAGTTTCACTACATTATTTAGAGATGACATCAAGCTGCCTCAGGGAACGACCATAGACATAACTAGGCATTCTGGTCATATCCTTACGACAAAAAGTAGGTATCATTTCTTTATGATGGAGGGTTGTGTGCATGCGTACACATGTGTGCACATGCCCATCATTTTGGGCAAAATATGAGTGTTTTCAATTGAGTAAACATGAGTGTTTTCAGATACCTAGTTGTGAAAGAGGATGGTGTGCAGATGTGTACATGCAAATGGCAATGTGTGCAATGCATGGCAAGAATGCATTAAGCAATTATGAGTGCTTCAGAAACTTAATCATGTTGAGCCCTTTCATCCAGAGATTACTTGAATGAATGAGATCACTTCAGGTTTTTGATTGACGTGTTTCTATGTGCTTGGGTTGGCAGTTGATGGCGCAGAATTGGGAACTGTGCAGAGCCCGCTCTTGTGCCGCGCTTTTTTGGATCTTTACATGGGGGAGGAACCCTTTGATATAAAGGGCAAGGAAGACATTGGATCGAGATTAGCTTCAGTAGTTGGTAGCTAGTACGACTTTCAAGTTGGGACATGCCCAAGTTGCAGCCCCCATAGATTCTACTGTGAAACGGAAAATAATTGTGACGAGATTGAAAAGATCTGTTTTGTTTTTTCCACTTCTAATATGTGAGGCCCATTTTGCTTTTCAAAAAAGGGCTTTGCTGAGCTTAACAGCCATGATTGTCTTGAATCCTGTGGATGGTAATGGCCCATCCATTGTAAGGTGTTATTACAATTAATACAGAAATATCACTCTCTCAAAAAAGTAGAAGCAATGAATGATATTTTTACCTCTTTTAAGTGCTTAATCTTGCTTGTGCTTGAAAGTTGAGTACAGCATCTATTGCATCCCCTTAACTAGGAAGATTTGTCGTTGTTTTATGCAGCCTTGGGGGATTTGCAGACATGAGGAGCATTCTTGTGAAAAGGGGAAATCATAGCCGCTCTTCCATGATGGCAAACAAGAAATTTCTTGTCCAAGTCCTATTAAGGTTCCTGTCCTTCAGAGAGGCTTCCTAGGATTTAAAATTCCCAACATGTTTCTTCATACTTTTCTCTCTTCACGTCCCACTGCTTCCAAGTTGGCATTGTCTTGAGATCTTCATGTGCTTTGACAATTCTCCCCCTAGCTCAATGACAGTGACAAGTGGCATGTAAAACCTTAGCCCTTATATCGTCAGGTTTTATATCATATTTGTCCTCCATTAATAGCTTTGGGTCTAATATTTCTTAATCACTTGCACTCTCCTTGACGAGTCCTTTAGGTTGCCTAGTCTCGTGTAAACACCTTAGGGATTCCATCATTATATGATATGTTGAACTCTTCCCTCCCCTAAGAAATGTTTTCGTCGTCGTAAACAAAACCTTCTGCTTACTTTTTCCCAAGTTGAGCTTTCGTCTAGTTTATCCTTCCACTTTACTAGATATTCCAAATACTCTAGTACGCCTTTCTCTCTTATCTAGGATCACTTCGGGTTCATGTGGAAGACTATGTGTTTCTATAAATTCAGTGAGGGTTTCCTTGACTATGAGATTATCCTAATTTCCCAGTTTTCTTATCTAGTGACTTTTCTCAATGCATTCTCCATTAGTGTAGTAGTTTCAATTTGTAAGCAACTTCACATATTCGAATGGATCAGAATACTTAGGAGATAGCCTAGCACATCTTCTAGTCTTTTAAGGTTTCAGAAGAACTAGGTACTTTTAAGTAGACTTTCTCCCCTTCATTAATCTCTTTCTTCTTTGGTGAGAGAATTAAGATGACTTCTTACTCTATCTTGAGCTCTCTTTAAGTTGTCTAGAGCTAGCTTAATCATTTGGTTCATATCCTCAAGGAAGTCTTTACCTTTTTCTTCTCTAATTCTACTACTACTAGACCTCTAGGCTGAGTTACCATTATAGAGGAGATACCCATCCTCAATGGTATACTTCTTCCATTTGAGTCCATTCTCATTTGTGAACTTATTCCAATTGAGTCCGTCCTCATTTGCATCTGTTCTTGATGCAACTTCACTTCCTCTTTGGATAGCATTTATCCTTGATACAATTGTACTAGGATTAGTATCCATCCTCGATGCTTCTACTATGGGGTCTCTCTTTGCTTCCCAAACACAGAGTAGAGGGCATCATGCTCACATCTACTTTTAATGGACTCTTAAAATTCATTATAAACTTGAGTAAAACTCAATTCATTTACCATTGCTTCCATTCGGCCAAGGGATTGGGCCTTTCTTTTTTATATCTTAGTTTGAATTCGAATATCTCAACCAATGTGGCCTTCTTGCGATGAAGGTCATGTTGATTACAAATCCAGTTGATTCTTTCATGACAAGTTAGGATTTGAAATATAGCACCATATAAACAGTGCCATTCAAAGAAAATGGTTTTTTTCTTTGAATGAGGATTGCTCCTATAACATATTTATTAGCATCTATTTCAACCACACTTCTTGTTTGGGTTTACTATCCTCAAAATAGGAGCTATAGATATCAAAATCTTTAGTTGCTTAAAGCTTCTCTTCTATGGGTCTTCCCACTGGAAGGTTTTTCCTTCCCCAAGGAGTTCATGATGAATGTCATAGAAGATTGACAATTTTACTTCTTCTATATTTCTTAGGATATGGCCATTTTTATAAAAACTCTACCTTTTCACAATCCATTTGGATTCACTCATGGGATGTTGCTTTTGATTTTCATTTGAAGTTTATTTACATTAGAGCATTCTATTGTCATCACTTGAAAAGGGAACACCTTGGTTTCTTGGTGATTTACATGATTTTCAAGTCGATAAGACTTTGATCTTATTGATTGAGTCAAGGAATATCTTAGCAATTGTAATTAAGAGTGGAATCCACTCTAGAAACATAAGAATTAAGCTCCATTAGGTGTGGATTACAGTGGGACAGTTAATTTTTATTCATGTGTTTCATATTTTTTCATGCATTATTGGATTTGATGACTTAGAAGTATGTAAAACCAATAAAAAAACACTTAAAAACGCTTGCATAACCATAATTAACTAGGACTAGGATCCTTAATCACCTCTCATCAAGTTTCAAAAACCTCAAAGAACTTCAAAACCCAGACTAAACAAGCTCTTGGGTTGGGAGACGTAAGTCCCCACTCCCATGAGAAAAAAGACATGATTCAAACACGTGAGTCAACACATGTGAGCCATGAGTTTGGACACGTAAGATGTGAGTCAACCAGATGTGAGTCTAGAGGTAGGTATACATAATATTATATCGACTAATTATTATTGCCTTAAAGAATACTTAATATAGTATCAACTAATTATTACTACCTTAAAGAATACTTAATATAGTATCAACTAATTATCACTACCTTAAAGACTTGTAAGGACATACCTACTCATGACCTTTCAGGTTTTTCTTGTCATACAATCTGTACCAACTATAATTTCCAAGGAAAATTCTTGTCCTTTTTAATTATTGGGACATTTAAGTACAATTATTGTCTTATAATTACACACCAATCCTGTCATAAGCCTAGTGTATAAAGTTATGTGTCCCAAGTAGGTCTATTTCATAAAAATAAAGTATGTGAGCCTAGTTCATACAAAAAATACATGCGTCTACAAACATGAGTCAACAAGCATGAGTCAACACACATGAGCCTAAAGACACGAGTCAACACGCATGTGTCAATGCACGTGAGCCTATATATATATATATATATATATATTTGTAGCTTGAGCAGAACAGACTTGTCTGAAACTAGTTTCAGACCTAATGTAGGAAGCACTAGCGTTCGTTTCACTACGTCGATTATAGTGCATCAAACCACACTTCCTCAAACCCACTCCTAGCAAACGATGACCAGCAATATAGAGTGCTTCTTTCGGATCTATCTCAAGTGAGGAGATTTGGGACGAGATGAGCTAGCTAAATGCAGACGTGAGTAGAGGAACAATAGAACACTTAGAAACAGGAGTTGCCCATGGTCCTTGCCCATGGTCCTCTGAGCCCTTGATTCACCAACTGGCTATGTAAACAATGCCATAAACTTCATGAAAAGAGCATTAAACTACTCTATTTTTGGGCGAAGATCTAGTGAAGGTGTGGGAGTAGGACCATGAATCTCAAGGTTTGCTCCCTCAGGAAGTGGTCAAACCACATTGGTGAACACCACAATGTTTCAAACATCTAGTGTCGATCTTGAGCTGGGTTTATTCCATGATAATCAACCAAGCAACCTGACAAACATAGTTTACGACAATCGAGATACATCTCCTTTTCTTTACTATTTAGGGATGAGTGTTCCTCAAAACATACAACTGTAAGTGCACACACAATGCAAGGAGTCCCACTTTCTTTGGGAGCCCATTATAGAAACTTCTTCGCTACTAGTTCTTCTCTGTTTGAATGAGGAACAAGGAACTTGGGGAAAGGTAAAGAGCCAAGGGCCTGCACCATGTTGTCGAGTCCTCAGAGAATCATCACACCAAATGTCCTAACTCCATTCCCAAATCTAGTGCCAAACCCCAATGTCATTCCATAGGGAGGCACATGTTCTAAGTGTGGATTAAAGATGCTTTTAAGGATTGTTCCAACAAAGTGACAATCACCCTAGTGGGGTAGGTGCGTCAATCACTTCGTGGGCCTTCACTTGTTAAGCATACAAGTAGAACTTATTCATTTAATGCCTTCACAAGGCTCTAGACTAAGGCGAGTGTAGTTGCCAATGCCAAGGTAGCTAAGAAGCAAAAAGCTCAGGTTGCTTCAACCTTGAAGCCTACAACCAAAGAGCTTGAGGCGACGCAAGCCCCCCCAAAGGCCCCAAAGGTTGTAGTAGCCCCTAACAAGGCTAAAGGAATGGAACCATAGTTCTAAAAGAAGATAACCTCGAAGAGCATGCAAGAACACAACGCACAAATAATTGTAAAAAATAACGACGTCATGACCATTAAAAGTGGTTCTGATGATAATGGTAAAGTTGCCTCCCCGCAGGAGAGGCAACGAATAATCTCCTACTCAAAATAGCTCGTTCCAAAGAGAAGAAACCCATTATCTATGAAAACCTTCCAAAGAAGCTAAAAGAGTACCCCAACCCCGTGTTGGAGGAGTGAATGAAACAAGTCCAAGCGCTTATAAGGAAGGTACATGCTGAACTAGAGCCATTACTTGAGCAAGTGGTTGAGTACGAACCATTGACCTCATGTTATAGCATATCCCAGACCCTATGCCAGTTAATCATAGAATGTGTAAGGGAACCTTAGAGCATGCCAAAGGCCATAGCTGAACCAGTGATCATTCTTAAGAAGCAGCAAGTTTCTAGAGCCTCTACCTCTAGAATGAATCCAACCAGATGATTCATTGGTAGATGCAGTGGAGGACTTAGTGGGAGGTGAGTGGGAGGTGAAAGTTGGTGTTCCATGGTCATCATTGCTAGATGCAGTGAAGGACTCAATGGGAGGTCAAAAAAATAATCAATAATATTTACTCCAATGTGATAGTAGGTGATGACTTCATTTTAACCCAGAGGCACCCCAACCTAGAAAAGTATCAGTGCACATCCCCTACACATTGGCAGTCCAAGCCTAACTCCAAGTGAGTATGAGCCAACACAAATATCACACAAGAGGGACATAGCAGGCCTCACAACCTTCTTATCCTCGGAAGTCAATAAGTGCCCTTTTATAAGAAAATTCTCAACTTTGGAGAGACTTATCAGACTCAATGACTAGGAACCTAAGAGCCCACACACTTGAACCTAAAGAGGAGGAGGATAAGCTGTGCCGCACTAAGCGCTCTCCTTCCATATCCAAGATAAAAAAAACAGCCAAAATTTTCCATGAACAAGATCAGACACTATTTTGAAAGAAATGAAATGAATGATGTGTTACCTATTATTTATAAATGAACGGTTGTCTCTGTAATCTTGGATGGTTGTGCTGGTACCAGCATAATCTCCAAGGATTGTTAGGAGGCTTGGAAAAGGTCATTGCTCACTAATTTGAGAGCACTTGAGCCTTGCCAGATAGGGAGAAGGAGAGAAAGAATTCAAGGTTCTTATTGTTTTGCACCTCAAACCACTCTTGGTAGAGTAATACTCTCTTGTGGAGAGCTAGGGTCTTCAACCTTGCCTCCTTTGTTGTCACCACAAAAGGAGATTTACAAATAGGTGGGGAACAAAGAAAGAGAGAGAGAGAGAGAGAGAGAGAGAGAGAGAGAGAGAGAGAGAGAGAGAGAGAGAGAGAGAGAGAGCTAAGGAAAGCTCAACCTCTACTTCAATGCCAGCGTGAGTGAGAGCAAGAGGTAGAAGAGAACATGCATCAACACCATCACTTACCCATAAAATTCCTAAGCATACATGCAACTAAGAAGAAGAGAAAGCATACATGCAACTTTAATCACAAGAGCAAGAGACTCAAGTCGCCAAAGTAATGTTCGAGGGACCAATAAGCCAGTCTAGGCTGATTCCCTACTAGTCTAATTATACATTACTAGCATTACAAGAGCCAAAAAAAGTGAACGGTATTGATCATGTCAAGGTCAGGCACTTCATCATCATAGTTCTGGATGAACTCGTGCATTGTGTGAAGCATTCATTCTTCATGGAGGAGGGATGGTTAGCTTACGATGTTGAGGGTTTGGTGAGTCCATTTAGGATGTCTTCTAGAGAAGTAAGTGGTGGGGTTGGTTTGGGAGATAAGAGTGGTGATGGTGGAATTAGAGAGGCAGGTGGTGAGGTGGAGGGAACAAGAGGGGAGCTCATATTGAGGGTGTGTTCGGGGGAGCTGATGTGTCGAGGGTTGGTGCTATGCCTTGCCTTTGGCGAAATCACCGGGAGCTTGTGTAACTTGATGACAGGCCTATCGGAGAAGGGCTCTAGGGGGACACCAACCCCATTGATCTTGCTCGGTGGTCTTCTTCTGACATGTCCTTGCTACTCACGTATCCTCATCATCCTTGTCCTTGTGGCAGTGTCAGTCGTGTCATTTTCCTCTTCCTTTACATCGAGCACCAGCTTCATGGATCTATAAAACTCGTGGGCCTCTATATATTCCTCATCCGAGATGTCTTGGGGATAGGCTACGTGCAGGCTACATGCACAATGGTGTCGAGAAGGTGGCGCTTGTTGGTGCTCATGATTTTTAGCTGCTTCCAGATCCTATGATACAAAACTAGGATGGCCTCTATGATGAGATGGTTGTAGCTTTGTCCACTGCATGCCAGCCATGTGTGGGCATCCACTAGATGGCTCTCACTGGATGGCTTTGTTGATGATGTCTGTGGAGGCTGGGTATGGGCATAGTGTTAGAATATGTGTATCTCGTGTTGAAGGGAACTAGGCCTTGTATATCTCATGCTATATATAGATTTATTCTAGTCATGGTGGCTGATTTATGCTAGTTAGCTAGGTTCATGATGCCAGTCAACAAGTTTCATGGCCTCCTATATAAAGGCCTCCTCTCCTTACTCTTGTATTCATCCATCCACAAGGCATATGTCCTCACTCATATGCTGGCTAGGATAGCCCTTGTAAACCTCATACTCTGATATCTCTCTCTCTCACTCTCTCCCTCTCTCTTACGTTTTGCTTCCGCATTGTGGAATTACATAAAAAAGATGAAAATCCCATACTTTTTGCTAAGTGGTAGTAGTGAGATTTTCTTGATTTTCTGGTTTTGGCTTTTTTGATTTTTATCTTTTTTTCTTTGAGGTTACTAGACTCATAAGAACTAGGCATGGCATGGCATGAGTCCTTTATAGGAATAGGACTTTTTACAAAGGTTTGATGATGCCAATAGAGAAAAAAAAGATTTTAATGAATTTTGAAAATGAGATGAGATAACTTTCTATTTCTGAATGTTTGTAATGAGTACAGCCAACTTGCTAAACTTTTGAAGTGGATGCAACTCATGAGAGCTCAGCTGCCCAACCACGACAGAGTCAGCTATAGAGAAGGTGCAACTGAGATGCCGTGGAGAAGAGGTGACTTTGGAGAATCAACTATACAAGCAGAGGGTGATTGTCCTTCACAGAGAGGGTGACTCTCTCCTTTCACACAGTTGAAAGGTTCCCTCTCCTTTCACACCCTTTCACCTAGAAGTTGCAGAAAGGAGACTCTCTCTCACACAAAGTTGATGCTTTCCACTCTCTTGTGCCACTCAAGTGAGAAATGAAAAACTCTTCACAAAGTTATGTTTCTCCCTTTCAAATGTGTTGCATACATGAAGAAAAGGAGTTACACACTTAGCTTGAATGCATTCACAAAGATGTGCTCACAAAGATGTGTTAGTACACTCTTGAAAATTCTTTCGCTCTCAAAGTGCCACTCTATGAGATAAGAGTTTTTAGCAACTCATGCATTGAACTAATGTCATATCAATGATGCTATTTTATTCAACAAATGAAAAAAAATTACCCTTCAAATACAAAGGTTAGGAGCCACACAAAGCTAGAGTTAGGGGAAAAATGTTCACACACAAAGATGCCCTCTCTCAACAACTAATGATTGAGAACACTCCCACGGAAGGGAGCTCTGATACCAAATGTTGAATTCACTCAGTTAGCAAGCTCATCACTAGTAATTTTATGATACCCTTAGCATAAATGTATTAAATCCATTGAGTGTTGCATGTAGATCAACCTATTCTTCTCAACAATCGCTCTAGGTACCCGGCTATGTTCTCGTGCTCTCCTCTCTCCTCTCCACTCTGCATTTTAGTTGGGTTGCTGCATCTACATTTTTGAAGGCCTCTTCTTTTGTGTTTTGGTGGCTGCCTCTCCTTAGTGTTTTGATGGTATGTGTTCTTTTGGTGGCTATGTTTTCTTCATCAAGAGCCTCTTCTTCATCTAGCAGTGCTCCTGCCCTTGTGTTAACTACAAGGCATCAAGGTGAAAGCCTAGTTGGCTATGTTTTTGCTTCTTTTGGCTTGATTTTTGTAGCAAGGATAACAAAGGAGGCTGGTGTGTTTACATGTAGTGCAGCCTGACAAGTGGTTTTGAATGGATCCTCTTCTTCCTCGGCTCTTCTCCCCTCCTTGGTGGATGCTTTCTGGTGCATTTTGGTGGACTATTTGGTGTTGCTACCCAACCCCTTTCTCTCTTAGTTTTAAGAGGGGACTGATTGATCATCGTGCCTTGTTCTCTTAGAAAGTGCTCGAGAGAAGTCGTGGAGTGCTGAAATCATTAGTGGCACAAAGGCTTGCTTTGTGGAGAATTGCTATTGCCGTGGATATAGGAATCAATCCTTGTTTCTCAGGGGAAGGTAAAGGTTCACTCCTAGTGGACATGATCAAGCACTTGTACAATTCAAAAGAAAGGAGGAAGTTGTTGCTACTCTTGTGGAAAGAAGGGTCACTTGGTCAAGGATTGCAAGATCAAAGGTAAAGCCAAGGCCAAGGCCAAGTTTTCAAAGAAGGGCAATGATCATATACATGATGATGACTCTGATAGTCTCAGTGATACGTCCAGTGCCCCCAAGGCTACAACAGTGCTCCCAAGGCTGCAACAACTAGTGAGGACTTGGATGGTTAGCTTCTATAATTATACAAATTTCCCTCCGTGTGCTTCTAGCCCCATTGGAGGCTTGTGGGCAGGAGAGGGGGCTATCACTAGCCCCGACTTTTGGTGCATAGGACCAATGTGTCAGAGTTCCAATAAGCAAGTAAAATATCTAGCTAGATAAGTTCATTTTGTAGCTATGGATTGGATGTGTTCCAAATCTATTGCTTGGTGCAGTAGACACTATGGACTGGATGTGTTTCAAGTTCATTGTCTGAGGTTTTGGGATGTGATGTGTTCACAGTCTGCATGTTGGGGGATAATGGGCACGGTGTGTTCGTAGGCTCATGATTTTATACTAAGAATTCACTTCACACTGGTGTGGGAATTTGGAGCCAAAAATTCTTTGTTGTTTGTGGTGGCATTGTGTTTCGAGGAAGCAGGTTGGCAGGTGTGCTTTCCGTGGTGATTCCAGTATCTGCAGTATTGGAGGGTCCATGGTTTCATCTTCATTGGCTTTCTTCTTCAAATATTTGCACACTATGAGCTATAGAGGGGGTGTTAGAATATGTGCATCTCATGTGTTGAATAGGAACTAAGCCTTGTATTAGGTTGGACATTTATCTCATGCTATATATAGATTTATACTAGTCATGGCTGATTTATGCCAGTCGGCCAGGTTCATGGCCTCCTATATAAAGGCCTCCTCTCCTCACTCTTGTATTCATCCATCCACAAGGCATATGTCCACTCATATGTTGGCTAGTATAGCCCTTATAAACCTCATGCTATATTACAAAGGTGATCATGTCTGATATATATATCTCTCTCTGGCTCTCTCCCTCTCTCTTATGTTTTGCTTCCGCATTGTGCAACTTTATCACATAGCTCATTGGGAACAAAAAGATCAATGTAGTCCCCCTTGTCCCAGGCAGTTGGAGAAGTTACGGACTTGGCACTAGGGCTGAAGGTTAAGATAGAGCACGTGGTGCGGGAAACGAAAGATGGTGGAGGGCTTTGTAAAGGAGATTGTGTTCTAGAAGAAAAGCATGGCGAGGGTGGGAAGCATAAGGCACTTTGGAGAGGATTGTGTGGAAGGTGGAGGTGGTGATCTTTTCATCGATGTAGATGTTGTGTCAGAGGAGGTTGAGCTAGAGGCTTTGGTGCTATAGCTCAAGGAGGCTAGAGGGTGGTTGGGGAGGGATGATGAGGTTAAAAAGGTTGGTAGCCGGATCCATCAATATGTTAACCTTCTTCTTCACTTCAAGGCAACCTGCTTTTGTGTGGCATGGTTGTCATGTCTATAACCTAGTATTCTAGCGGAGCAATGGTTTGATCCTTTGTTTCGATTGCCCTTCAAAAATCCTTGCATTGCTCGAACATCTTGTTGTAGTGCAACGGTAGCTTAGGTGAGTTTCTCCCATGTTTGTGCCCTTCTTGCTCTGGCTCCTTTGACCTCCACTTGTATTGTCTCTAGCTCTCTTTGCAAGCGATCGATCCTCGAGTATGCTTTAAGAGCCTACACTTGCTGCCTCCCATTTAGTGTAATCGCAACATTCTTATGAGTTTCTAGTCGGACAATGTTAGCATGTGCTAGGAGGAGTGCTTGCTAGGCCACATCCACTTGCTCCTTTTTTCTAACCATGAATTTTACCATGTGCCTAGCAAGGTTGTTGATCATAGAGGTAAAGGCTACATGAAAGTCGGAAGGCGGCCCTGAAGGTGGTGGCCGTGAGAGTTAAAGATGGTGTAAGAAAAGCTTTTGGAAAATCTACTACCTTGAAAATGGAATGTGCGCTTTGCACTGCCAATACTTCCTCAGCTTCAAGGGCCTAGTTAACCACTTGCCCTAGCTACCACTTGTCATGTTGGTGTGTCCATCAGTTTGTCTCCAAAAAGTCAGCAAAGGCATTGATGGTAGTAGCTGATTCCTAATCTGTCCTTTGCTTCTTGGGTTTTTGGGGAGTTTGTAGGGGAGGCAGTGTGTGGGGCATGCTTAGAAGATGCTTGCATGGGGTGGCCAAACCCTAGTGACTGTGTGGTTCAAGGAGCTCTTCCCACCTAGCAGCATAGTAAAGGACCTTGGTTTGGCTGCTCTAAACTTATCGGATGGGTTTGCACAAATGCTATGGAGCTCATTGATGAAATGGTGTCTGGTTCACTTGGCGAATCCTGCTTGAGACGCGCGAGGAGGGTTAGGTGTGGCACCAGCTGTACTTGTCTCTTCACCTGAGGTTGGTTATAGCATGGTGAGGACCCTAGCTAGGGTAATCAGGTTAGGCTGAGAAATGTCTTCCCATTTCATACCATCCTTGTGTCTCTTTTATTTATAACTTGTCTCTTTTCATTTGTGTCTCTTTTTATTTGTGTCTCTTTTCATTTGGCAAGGGTGAGATACCTTTTCTAGCCCATTTAGCGAGGCTTGAGAGGGATACCGGTTGAAGTAGGGAAATGGATGGTTTAGGGCCTTCAACTACATCATACGTTTTTGTGGAAGGAATATCCTATTCATGTGTGGTCGGGGATGGTCATGGGGCTCCATGAATTCTTGAAATTTTGCCTTACCCTTTGCTAGGGTTGCACATAGGTTTCTGTGGTGTTAGTAGCTTTGGGCTACCATTGCCATCTCTCCTTGTTGGTACTTTTGGTTGTAACTGAAGGGGTTGGGGGTGACGTCACTGTGACTTTAGGGACCTAAATGCCTTTTTTACCTTCATAATACCCTTGGGCCACTAGAAGAGTGTCAAGTATCACCATCTTTGGGTAGCACTCCTTTTGCGGTGTTGCCCTCTTTGACTCGTTAGTTTTGACCGCGTTGCCTCGGGTATCCAGAGTTGTTTGTGAGTGGCATAGTATCTTTGGGCTTCCAACAACTCCTTTTTGATGAACCATGTTTTTTTGTTTGGGGTTGGGGTACAATGTTTTGCAATGCAGTCTGATTGTGGCATGGCTGTTTTACTTGCGTATGCTGGACCTTTCTCTTGGGTATCCAGATTAGTGGCATGGCTGTTTTATTGGCTTATGTTGGACCTTTCTCTTGGGTATCCAGATTAGTGGCATGGCTGTTTTACTGGCCTATGTTGGACCTTTCTCTTGGGCATCCAGATTTTCTTTTACCCTTAATAGTAATCTTGTGCTTGAAGCATAGCCACCATTTGTCACCCTCGTCATGGAAACATTGGTGTTGTTGGGGTTAGGTGGGTGGCACCTACAGAGCAGTTCTAAGTTTGCAAGGTTAGAAATGTTAGTAGTGGGTTAGTTCTTGGAGAGGCCACTTGTATTGGGGGGGATACTCAACGTGGCGAATGTCGACCATGCACAAGTGAGGATTTTGATGGATCTTGGTTACTTACCCCTGTGGCCAAGTAAAGGATAGGCTTCTTTTTGAGTGGCATGGTTGGAGTGTGGGTTGCCTTTAGAAGGTCAATGGGTTCTAGTACTTCTCTGATTGGAGAATGGCTTAGTGGTATTAAGGTTTTGCAAGATATGGGCTCCTCATTTGTCATTAAAACAATTACATGTCCTAAGGATAGTTGCAAGGTAGCGGTTTACGAGTCCCAGTCTATTTGGCATCGATTGTGCCCTATCCATCCTTGTCTAAGAAGCACTTCTTCATGCATGGTACCTACATGCATGACATAGAACTTACCTTCCAAGAGATTATTTCCAATGTGAAACATGGCAATGAACAAATCCATGCATATGGTTTTTAATGCATTTACTCCTTCCACTCGTGCTTTTGTGGGAGTTAACAATGGTTTCTATGGTGCGCATTGGGTCTCGTGGGATATTAGGTTATGGCTAGCTCCCGTGTCTAACAAGCGCGCCAACTTTTATTTGGGAGTACAATGGTTTCTATGGTGCACACTAGGTCTCGTGGGATATTAGGTTTTGGCTAGTGCCTGTGTCGACAAAAACAACAAGCGTGCCAACTTTTATTCTAGACCAGTGTCCATGGTCATGCCAAAGTCTGGTGAGCTTCACTTCCAAGACTTCCTCTTCAAGGTCCACTTGGGCCATGTTAATGGAGAAGTGGCGATTGCACAGCTTGTCTTGCTTAGCTTTAGCTTCACACTAGGCCTCACATTTTACTATAGCTTCTTTTTTTTTCTTTCTTTCTTTTGGTGAATGGCCTTCAAAGAATTTGTAAGTAATGGACCATAGTAGTGTCTAAATTTGCTACCATTGAAGAATCTTGTCTTGCCTAGCTTTAGCTTTATGCTAGGCTTCACGTTTTATAGCTTCTTTTATTTTTTATACTTCTTTTGGTGAATGACCTTCAAAGCATTTGCAGTAATGGGCCATAGTAGCATCTAAGTTTGCTACTATATTGAAGAATCCTTTCATCTCCACACTGTCAAGTGTTTTGATGCGTGCGGATTCTTGACGTGCGAGTTTGCACGCCAGGAATGGTTCCATTCCCTTATGTAATTTAGCTTGCACTTTTGGTTCTTTGTGATGTACATAAGAGCCATGTCCCCAACTTCTATATCTTTATCTTTAACCTTTTCATCGAACCATTGCTTGTGTCTTCATAGACGGCGCGTAGTCTAGTTTATCCTAAACATTCAATCTCAAACAATCGATTGGTCAAGACATTCCTTGTTGTCAACCTTTCCTTCATAGTAATTCTTAATCTTGGTACTAAGAATTCCATGGGCATGATGGTATTTGTTACGTATATCAAGTTGGAAGATATAGTATGGATGGCTGCTTTATAGGCCATTCTATAAGCCCAAAGAGCACCTGATAACTTTTGTTCCTAGTCATTGTGTGAGGCTTCAACTATCTTGGTCGTCAGGATAGCATAGATAATTTTGTTGGTGCTTTCATCTAGCCATTGGCTTGGGGATAGTAGGGTGAGAATTTACGGTGTGTGTACTACTATGGATTCACTTAATAGGAACTTGATTACATCATTGATGAAATGAGTCCTCTATCGCTCACTAGTTTGAGTGGACACCCAAATCTAGTAATTATATTCTTGTAAAGAAATTTGGCCATTGCTCTGGCAGCATCAGCCTTTATGGTAGTTTGAGCCTCTAGGCCTTTACCCATTTGGTACAATAGTCCATAGTATCAGCAATGATAAATTGTGCTTAAGCCCCTTGAGCTCATGGACTAATCGGTCCAACAAAGTCAATGCCCCATTTCTCAAATGGCTATAAAGAAACTACAGGGTACATGGACATTTTATCATGGTTGTGAATCCCAAAGAATCACTGACATTCATCGCTCGCAACCTTTTTTGAATTCAGCTGCATCAAACAAAGTAGGCCACCACAAGCTTGCTAATAGAACTTTCTTTGTGGTGGTGTCTGTTGAAAAATGTCCACCAACCACACCGGAGTGGACTTGCTCAAGGATATCAATGTATTCAAATTCTTGAGGACAGTGCCTCATGATCCCGTCTTAGCCTAGCTTGTACAATTGCCCTACAATCAACTAGTAGGGGGGGCGCCTTTTAATAAGGGTCGTGCTCTGTCTCTATTAAGGGATCTCTCTTGGGAAAGACCATTTAGCCAAATACTCGACGATCTCTCTAGCTTCCTAATGATACTTGTAGGCATGGCTTCTATCATCGCTTGATCCTTGGATAGTCTCCTCTCACACAAATAAATGAACGAACGAACTGGTAGTAGGGGAGGTGGAGGTGGAGGAAAAAGAAGTGAAAAACACGGTCTGTGCAGCTTTGTAGGCAAAGAGGCTATCTACGTTTCTTCTCTTCTTTTTCACCCAACCCTCCTCTTCTCTTTCAATGCTTCTCTCACCCACATATACTCCCTTTCACACTCACATACTTGCACTACCAAACCATCATGGTTAGCTCCACTATGACTAAGCTCTTGAAGACATGGTTAGCTTAACCATGACCAATCTCTTGAAGAAAATCATTGAAAATAAGCTCATCACATATCACTCCATTTCTCTCACTTAACCCTTCCTCTCCCACATCCTCTCCTACTCTCGTTCTTACCGCCTTTGAGAAACACACATAGTGCATAGGCACAACATGAGAAATAAACCTTGTCAACAAATAGATAAAGAGGAACGCCAAAGGAGAGCAAATACCAATAGCATATGTGATGAGATCCTTGACCCTGCCTTCTCTAAAAGCTTAAACAAAGCATGCCAATGAGACTCCACTTGTGCATTTGCTGCCATGTCGAGAGCATGCTAATAACACTCCACAACCACTTGGATTTGATGCTCAACGGTGCATTTACAGAGGTCTAAGGCACGAGTTCCTTTTATCTTGAGACCCAAATGTGGGATTTTCTTCTTAGAATCCTTGTTCTTCTAGCAGATTTTTCAAGCTCCAACGAAGCATCGACTTCTGAGGTGGTATTGGGTCTTGTGGCTGTCACTTGGATCTTTTAGCTTCAGAAGTGTGGATGGTGAGGTTTTTGGGACCCAAATAGATGGGTTCCCTTCAAAGAAGCCTTGGGATTCTAGCACCTTTGGCTTCCCAACAAGGCTAGGGGTTTGGATAGAACTCTATTTTGCATAGGTCCCACTTGCCGATCATGGTTAGGCTTTGGGTCAAATGGTGGCTGCTAGGTCTTTGTTTGGGCATCAAATCTACCTTGGCTAGCTGGGGGTCCCCACTCCTTCTTAGTGACCTCCCCTAGAGTATGTTGACATTGACGTTTAGGGGATGTTCTTCATCTTGTCAGTAAACCTTTGGATCTCCATAATGGCTTGAGGAGATAGTGTTGTGTAGTGTAAGAGGTTACCTAAGGTGGTGGGTGGCTTATAAGTGGAGGACAAGGCTTGGGATGCTGATATGTTGGGGATGACCTTGTTCATCACCAAAGGTACAATAACCATTTTATAAGGGAGATCCTTATTTGGAAATGATGCTCTCTCTCATGATACCTAACAGAGGGTCACATAAAACTTGCACAACACAAGTTTAGATCCAATTAAAAACTCTAAATGAAAATAGTTGACCATCATGGATTGGGAATTATTTATTATCGCAATGGTCATTATTACAAAGGACACGTCATCTTTGGATTTGCTAATTCCACATCAGCTTTGGAATTCCTAACTCCACACCCGCATCAGACATGTTGACTCCATGCCCACACATCAGACATGTTGACTCCATGTCAGCTTTAGATCTATTGACGCCACATCACCTTCAGAATTGTTGATTTTGCATTAGCATCAGACCTCTGTTGATTCTACGTCAGCTTCCATCTTGCTGATTCCTCTTCAGTTTCAAATTTGTCTCTATGTCAACATCACGCTTACTGATTCTAGGTTCCATCTTGCTCATATTCCATGTCAACTTTCGGTGAGTTGATCCTGAACTGCTGCTTCCCATTCGACTCTCTGCACACCTGCCAATTTCGCAACTTGCGTGTGGTAAGTTTGCACATCCCTCTACAAATATTTGTACTTTGACTCCCTTACACAGGTAATCCCTGTGTTAGATACACTTCAGTCTGTATATTCCTTTGCTATGCAACATGTCCGAAAATACCAATGAATTGTTCAGCATGTTGTCCATTGAGGACAAGTTGGATGGAACCAACTATCCCATGTGGGTTTATATGATAAGACTGTATTAGGTAAAGTGGGAAAAATCCCATTCCCACATTGAAAAATTTAATGCCTTTAATCTAGAATCTACCTTCTTCAACCTAGTATAAAAAATTTAAAAATGGTTTGCTTTATCAAGTGATGCTAGATCGAACCTAGCTTGATCTTAGAAATAGAAAGGTTTCAAGATTTTTTAGATCCACCACTTGTATATTTTACAATTGAAGAGGATTTTTAGATCCACCACTTGGCCATTCTACAGTCCATAAGAACCCAAGATCAGATTCTACCATTTGGTCAACCTAGACCCCCAATTAAAAACAATGGTATAAGAGATTGTATATTGAGAGTCCCCTTAGAGTAGGATGCACTCTTCAATTTAAGACTTCATTGTAATGAACAAGACTAAATGAACAAGAATTTTAAAAATTGACATGGTGAAGGTATCCTTATATACACAACCATTACAAATTAACATTATTAAGGATAGAAAGAGTCTCCTTGGAGTAGGATGCACTTTGTCAAAATTACGATTATAAATTTTCATTTTGATGAAGCTAATTCTATTAAAGAAATAATAAAACTTTTGCATTAACAACCAAAAGATAAAAGGATAAAAGGAGTCCCCTTAAAGTAGGATACACATTGTGGATGCATACACAATTGAACAGTCTGCTCCCAAAGTTGGCCAAATTACAAAGATCCTCTATATTTTGTTATAATAGAGACCATATTCAAAGACCATTTACATTCAATTATAAAAGGAAGTAACAAAATGTGCTAGTATCATGGGGGTGTAATTTTGATTTTAAGGGGTTCTAGCTCCACCACATGGTAGAGCTAGAATTTTGAGCTAGCTCTACCATGTGAAGCTACAACACATTGAGGAGGATTTAAAGATTTTTAGATCCACCACTTGGCCATTCTACAATCCATAAGAAACCAAGATATAACATTTGATTGATCTAGACCCCCAATTACAAACATTGATACAAGAGATTGTATATTGAGAGTCCCCTTAGAGTAGGATGCACTCTCCAATTTTAAAGCTTCATTGTAATGAACAAGACAAAATGAACAAGATTTTATAAATTGAGGTGGTGAAGGTATTATACTTATATATACAATCGCTATAGATTAACATTATTAAAGATAGAAAGAGTCTCCTGGAGTAGGATGCACTTTGTCAAAATTACGGTTAAAAGATTTCATTTTGATGAAGCTTATTCTACTAAAGAGTCCCCTTAAAGTATGATGCACTTTGTCAATAGATAAAAGGAGTCTCCTTAGAGTAGGATGCACTCCATCTAAGGATACTCTAAGGAGTCTCCTTAGAGTAGGATGCACTCCATGGCCCAAACGGCGCTGAAGAGGCATGAAAATCGAATCATGCATGGACAAATGTGTGGAAAGCAACCCGGATCTAGGTGTGTACCATGCAGATCAACAAAACCAATTACTCTAAGAAGAGACCTACTTCAACATGAGAACCAAGGAGCTACAATTACATCCGATCTAGCTCTACCATGTGGTGGAGCTAGAATGCATCGATCTAGCTGTGTACCATGCAGATCAACAAAATCAATTACTCCAAGAAGAGATCTACTTCACATGACAAGAACCAAGAAGCTAGAATTGCATTTGATCTAGCTCTACCACGTGGTAGAGCTGTATCCAACCTAGACCACATCATAGAGCTAGACTGCTTTGAGGTCTAGCTCTACCATGTGGTGGAGCTAGAATTGCATTTGAGGTCTATCTCTACTCTGTGGTAGAGCTAGAATGCATTGATCTAGCTCTGTACCATGCAAATCAACAAAACCAATTACTCCAAGAAGAGACCATGACGAGAACCAACAAGGAGATAAACAAGTGTGTTGAATGGCACTGGGACCCAACTTTGACGCGCTGGGAGAACTGATTGCGATGCCCAAATCCATGCATGGAGTGATGTGGACATAGAGCAACTTCCCTAGCACATGTCCGTGTGGTCCGTTCTCTGATGGGGTCCCGGATCCTCAACTTCTAACTGTCCGAATCCGGGTTCTCGAAAAAGATGCACGAGCGTGCCAAATGGTAAAAATTTCCAACCGTGGCCCAAACGGCACCGAAGAGGCATGAAAATCGAATCATGCATGGACAAATGTGTGGAAAGCAACCCGGATCTAACTGTGTACCATGCACATCAACAAAACCAATTACTCTAAGAAGAGACCTACTTCAACACGAGAACCAAGGAGCTACAATTGCATCCGATCTAGCTCTACCATGTGGTGGAGCTAGAATGCATCGATCTAGCTATGTAGATCTAGCTCTACCACGTGGTAGAGCTGTATCCAACCTAGACCACATCGTAGAGCTAGACTGCTTTGAGGTCTAGCTCTACCATGTGGTGGAGCTAGAATTGCATTTGAGGTCTAGCTCTACCATGTGGTAGAGCTAGAATACATTGATCTAGCTCTGTACCATGCAAATCAACAAAACTAATTACTCCAAGACGAGACCATGACGAGAACCAAGGAGATAAACAAGTGTGTTGAATGGCGCTGGGACTCAACTTTGACGCGCTGGGAGAAGTGATTGCAATGCCCAAATCCGTGCACGGAGTGATGTGGACATAGAGCAACTTCCCTAGCACAAGTCCGTGTCGTCTGTTCTCTGATGGGGTTCCGGATCCTCAACTTCTAACTGTCCGAATCCAAGTTCTCGAAAAGGATGCACGAGCGTGCCAAATGACGAAAATTTCCAACAGGGACCCAAACGGTGCCGAAGAGGCATGAAAATCGAATCATGCATGGACAAACGTGTGGCAAGCAACCCGGATCTTTCTTGTTGTGTTCAGATGCGATTTGGACTCATTTCGGATCCGAAACTTTGTTATGGCGATTTTGCACTATCTTGGCCGGGACCCTACTTTGACGCGCTGGGAGAACTGATTGCGATGCCCAAATCCATGTACGAAGTGATGTGGACATAGAGCAACTTCCCTAGCACATGTCCGTGTGGTCCGTTCTCTGATGGGGTCCTGGATCCTCAACTTCTAACTGTCCAAATCCGGGTTCATTGTGTGTGATTCATTGTGAGAGCTCCCATGCATATAGATCGCAAATCTCATGCATAGAGAGCTCTCATGCATATAGATCAGCTGTTATCAAGTGTGTGCGAGTCATTGTGAGAGCTCCTATGCATAGAGGGCTATCATGCATATATATCTCATGCATGAGAGCTCTTATGCATATATCGATGAGCTTTCATGCATATAGAGTTATCATACATGAGATCTTATGCATGGAGCTCTCTTGTATTCTAAGAGGTCTCATGCATGAGATCCCTCTTGCATTGTAAGAGCTCTCATGCATTAATAGCTCTCATATGCATAGATCTCTCATATCATGCATGAGAGCTATATAGAGATTTTGGTCTTGCACTAGAGCTCTCATGCAAAAGAGCTAGGTCTTACATTAACAGCTCTCATACATAGAGCTCCCATGCATAGAGATTGGTCTTGCATTAGAGCGCTCATTCATAGAGCTAGGTCTTACATTAAGATCTCTCATACATAGAGCTCGCATGCATAGAGCCATATCTTGCATTATTATAAGAGTTCCCATGGATAGATCTCATGTATAGAGTGAAAGAGCCCCCATGCATAGAGCTAGGTCTTGCATTCAAAGCTCTCATACATAGATCTCACATGCATAGAGCTATATCTTGCATTATTATGAGAGCTCTCTTACATACATCTCATGCATAGAGCTATATCTTGCATTATTATAAGAGCTCCCATGGATAGATCTCATGTATAGAGTGAAAGAGCTCTCATGCATAGAGCTAAGTCTTGCATTAGGAGCTCTCATACATAGAGATCGCATGCATAGAGTTAGATCTTGCATTAATTATTATAAGAGCTCTCATACATAGAGCTATATCTTGCATTATTATAAGAGCTCCCATGGATAGATCTGATGTAAAAAGTGAAAGAGTTCTCATGCATAGAGCTAGGTCTTGCATTAGGAGCTCTCATACATATAGCTCACATGCATAGAGTTACATCTTGCATTATTATGAGAGCTCTCTTGTATAGATCTCATGCATAGAGTGTAAAAGGAGGAAAGTACAATTTCAAGCAAGGAGAGAGGGGAGAAGCTATGCTATGAAGAAGGTGGAGAGGGGTCTTTTGTGCATGCTCTAGGACAAGGGAGCTTCCATAGCCAGATTAGCAATGTTCTTGGCTACCATTGGGACACAAGCAGTGCTTATTTGAAGACACCCCTAGACCACATCGTAGAGCTAGACTGCTTTGAGGTCTAGCTCTACCATGTGGTGGAGCTAGAATTGCATTTGAGGTCTAGCTCTACCATGTGGTAGAGCTAGAATGTATTGATCTATCTCTGTACCACGCAAATCAACAAAACCAATTACTCCAAGAAGAGACCATGACGAGAACCAAGGAGATAAACAAGTGTGTTGAATGGCACTGGGACCCAACTTTGACGCGCTGGGAAAAGTGATTGCGATGCCCAAATCTGTGCACGGAGTGATGTGGACATAGAGCAACTTCCCTAGCACAAGTCCATGTGGTCCGTTCTCTGATGGGGTCCCGGATTCTCAACTTCTAACTGTCCGAATCCGGGTTCTCGAAAAGGATGCACGAGCGTGCCAAATGACGAAAATTTACAACAGGGGCCCAAATGGCGCTGAAGAGGCATGAAAATCGAATCATGCATGGACAAACGTGTGGCAAGAATCCCGGATCTTTCTTGTTGTGTTCAGATGCGATTCGGACTCATTTCGGATCCGAAACTCTGTTATGGCGATTTTGCACTATCTTGGCCGGGACCCAACTTTGACGCGCTGGGAGAAGTGATTGCGATGCCCAAATCCGTGCACGGAGTGATGTGGACATAGACCAACTTCCCTAGCACAAGTCCATGTGGTCCGTTCTCTGATGGGGTCCCGGATCCTCAACTTCTAACTGTCCGAATCCGGGTTCTCGAAAAAGATGCATGAGCGTGCCAAATGGCGGAAATTTCCAAACAGGGGCCCAAACGGCGGGGAAGAGGCATGAAAATCGAATCATGCATGGACAAATGTGTGGCAAGCAACCCGTATCTTTCTTGTTGTGTTCAGATACGAGTCGGACTCATTTCGGATCCAAAACTCTGTTATGGCGAATTTGCACTATCTTGGCCGGGACCCAACTTTGACGCACTAGGAAAATTGATTGCGATGCCCAAATCCATGCACGGAGTGATGTGGACATAGAGCAACTTCCCTAGCACAAGTCCGTGTGGTCCGTTCTCTGATGGGGTCCCGAATCCTCAACTTCTAACTGTCCGAATCCGGGTTCATTGTGTGTGATTCATTGTGAGGGCTCCCATGCATATAGATCGCAAATCTCATGCATAGAGAGCTCTCATGCATATAGATCAGCTGTTATCAAGTGCGAGTCATTGTGAGAGCTCCTATGCATAGAGGGTTGTCATGCACATATATCTCATGCATGAGAGCTCTTATGCATATCGATGAGCTCTCATGCATATAGAGTTATCATACATGAGATCTTATGCATGGAGCTCTCTTGTATTCTAAGAGGTCTCATGCATGAGATCCCTCTTGCATTGTAAGAGCTCTCATGCATTAATAGCTCTCATATGCATAGATCTCTCATATCATGCATGAAAGCTATAGAGATCTTGGTCTTGCACTAGAGCTCTCATGCAAAGAGCTAGGTCTTACATTAAGAGCTCTCATACATAGAGCTCCCATGCATAGAGCTTGGTCTTGCATTAGAGCGCTCATTCATAGAGCTAGGTCGTACATTAAGATCTCTCATACATAGAGCTCGCATGCATAGAGCTATATCTTGCATTATGATAAGAGTTCCCATGGATAGATCTCATGTATAGAGTGAAAGAGCCCCCATGCATAGAGCTAGGTCTTGCATTCAAAGCTCTCATACATAGATCTTACATGCATAGAGTTAGATCTTGCATTATTATGAGAGCTCCCTTACATACATCTCATGCATAGAGCTATATCTTGCATAGAGCTATATCTTGCATTATTATGAGAGCTCCCTTACATACATCTCATGCATAGAGATATATCTTGCATTATTATAAGAGCTCCCATGGATAGATCTCATGTATAGAGTGAAAGAGCTCTCATGCATAGAGCTAAGTCTTGCATTAAGAGCTCTCATACATAGAGAGCTCTCATGCATAGAGCTAAGTCTTGCATTAAGAGCTCTCATACACAGAGATCGCATGCATAGAGTTGGATCTTGTATTAATTATTATAAGAGCTCTCATACATAGAGCTATATCTTGCATTATTATAAGAGCTCCCATGGATAGATCTCATGTAAAAAGTGAAAGAGTTCTCATGCATAGAGCTAGCTCTTGCATTAGGAGCTCTCATACATAGAGCTCACATGCATAGAGTTACATCTTGCATTATTATGAGAGCTCTCTTGCATAGATCTCATGCATAGAGTGTAAGAGTAGGAAAGTACAATTTCAAGCAAGGAGAGAGGGGAGAAGCTATGCTATGAAGAAGGTGGAGAGGGGTCTTTTGTGCATGCTCTAGGACAAGGGAGCTTCCATAGCCGGCTTAGCAATGTTCTTGGCTACCATTGGGACACAAGCAGTGCTTATTTGAAGACACCCCTAGACCACATCGTAGAGCTAGACTGCTTTGAGGTCTAGCTCTACCATGTGGTGGAGCTAGAATTGCATTTGAGGTCTAGCTCTACCATGTGGTAAAGCTAGAATGCATTGATCTAGCTCTGTACCATGCAAATCAACAAAACCAATTACTCCAAGAAGAAACCATGACGAGATCCAAGGAGATAAACAAGTGTGTTGAATGGCGCTGGGACCCAAATTTGACGCGCTGGGAGAAGTGATTGCGATGCCCAAATCCGTGCACGGAGTGATGTGGACATAGAGCAACTTCCCTAGCACAAGTCCGTGTGGTCCGTTCTCTGATGGGATCCCGGATTCTCAACTTCTAACTGTCTGAATGAAGGTTCTCGAAAAGGATGCACGAGCGTGCCAAATGACAAAAATTTCCAACAGGGGCCCAAACGGCGCCGAAGAGGCATGAAAATCGAATCTTGCATGGACAAACGTGTGGCAAGAAACCCGGATCTTTCTTGTTGTGTTCAGATGCGATTCGGACTCATTTCGGATCCGAAACTCTGTTATGGCGATTTTGCACTATCTTGGCCGGGACCCAACTTTGACGCGCTGGGAGAAGTGATTGCGATGCCCAAATCCGTGCACGGAGTGATGTGGACATAGACCAACTTCCCTAGCACAAGTCCATGTGGTCCGTTCTCTGATGGGGTCCCGGATCCTCAACTTGTAAGTCCGAATCCGGGTTCTCTAAAAAGATGCATGAGCGTGCCAAATGGCGAAAATTTCCAAACAGGGGTCCAAACACCGGGGAAGAGGCATGAAAATCGAATCATGCATGGACAAATGTGTGGCAAGCAACCCGGATCTTTCTTGTTGTGTTCAGATACGATTCGGACTCATTTCGGATCCAAAACTCTGTTATGGCGAATTTGTACTGTCTTGGCCGCGACCCAACTTTGACGCGCTAGGAAAACTGATTGCGATGTCCAAATCCATGCACGGAGTGATGTGGACATAGAGCAACTTCCCTAGCACAAGTCCGTGTGGTCCGTTCTCTGATAGGGTCCCGGATCCTCAACTTCCAACTGTCCGAATCCGGGTTCATTGTGTGTGATTCATTGTGACGGCTCCCATGCATATAGATCGCAAATCTCATGCATAGAGAGCTCTCATGCATATAGATCAGCTGTTATCAAGTGCGAGTCATTGTGAGAGCTCCTATGCATAGAGGGTTGTCATGCATATATATCTCATGCATGAGAGCTCTTATGCATATCGATGAGCTCTCATGCATATAGAGTTATCATACATGAGATCTTATGCATGGAGCTCTCTTGTATTCTAAGAGGTCTCATGCATGAGATCCCTCTTGCATTGTAAGAGCTCTCATGCATTAATAGCTCTCATATGCATAGATCTCTCATATCATGCATGAGAGCTATAGAGATCTTGGTCTTGCACTAGAGCTCTCATGCAAAGAGCTAGGTCTTACATTAAGAGCTCTCATACATAGAGCTCCCATGCATAGAGCTTGGTCTTGCATTAGAGCGCTCATTCATAGAGCCAGGTCTTACATTAAGATCTCTCATACATAGAGCTCGCATGCATAGAGCTATATCTTGCATTATTATAAGAGTTCCCATGGATAGATCTCATGTATAGAGTGAAAGAGCCCCCATGCATAGAGCTAGGTCTTGCATTCAAAGCTCTCATACATAGATCTCACATGCATAGAGTTAGATCTTGCATTATTATGAGAGCTCCCTTACATACATCTCATGCATAGACCTATATCTTGCATTATTATAAGAGCTCCCATGGATAGATCTCATGTATAGAGTGAAAGAGCTCTCATGCATAGAGCTAAGTCTTGCATTAAAAGCTCTCATACATAAAGAGCTCTCATGCATAGAGCTAAGTCTTGCATTAAGAGCTCTCATACATAGAGATCGCATGCATAGAGTTAGATCTTGCTTATAAGAGCTCTCATACATAGAGCTATATCTTGCATTATTATAAGAGCTCCCATGGATAGATCTCATGTAAAAAGTGAAAGAGTTCTCATGGATAGAGCTAGGTCTTGCATTAGGAGCTCTCATACATAGAGCTCACATGCATAGAGTTACATCTTGCATTATTATGAGAGCTCTCTTGCATAGATCTCATGCATAGAGTGTAAGAGTAGGAAAGTACAATTTCAAGCAAGGAGAGAGGGGAGAAGCTATGCTATGAAGAAGGTGGAGAGGGGTCTTTTTTGCATGCTCTAGGACAAGGGAGCTTCCATAGCCGGCTTAGCAATGTTCTTGGCTACCATTGGGACACAAGCAGTGCTTATTTGAAGACACCCCTAGACCACATCGTAGAGCTAGACTGCTTTGAGGTCTAGCTCTACCATGTGGTGGAGCTAGAATTGCATTTGAGGTCTAGCTCTACCATGTGGTAGAGCTAGAATGCATTGATCTAGCTTTGTACCATGCAAATCAACAAAACCAATTACTCCAAGAGGAGACCATGACGAGAACCAAGGAGATAAACAAGTGTGTCGAATGGCACTGGAACCCAACTTTGACGCGCTGGGAGAAGTGATTGCGATACCCAAATCCGTGCACGGAGTGATGTGGACATAGAGTAACTTCCCTAGCACAAGTCCATGTGGTCCGTTCTCTGATGGGGTCCCGGATTCTTAACTTCTAACTGTCCGAATCGAGGTTCTCGAAAAGGATGCACGAGCATGCCAAATGATGGAAATTTCCAACAGGGGCCCAAACGGCGTCGAAGAGGCATGAAAATCGAATAATGCATGGACAAACGTGTGGCAAGAAACCCGGATCTTTCTTGTTGTGTTCAGATGCGATTCGCACTCATTTCGGATCCGAAACTCTGTTATGGCGATTTTGCACTATCTTGGCCGGGACCCAACTTTGATGCGCTGGGAGAAGTGATTGCGATACCCAAATCCGTGCACGGAGTGATGTGGACATAGACCAACTTCCCTAGCACAAGTCCATGTGGTCCGTTCTCTGATGGGGTCCCGGATCCTCAACTTCTAACTGTCCGAATCCGGGTTCTCGAAAAAGATGCATGAGCGTGCCAAATGGCGGAAATTTCCAAACAGGGGCCCAAACGGCGGGGAAGAGGCATGAAAATCGAATCATGCATGGACAAATGTGTGGCAAGCAACCCGTATCTTTCTTGTTGTGTTCAGATACGAGTCGGACTCATTTCGGATCCAAAACTCTGTTATGGCGAATTTGCACTATCTTGGCCGGGACCCAACTTTGACGCACTAGGAAAATTGATTGCGATGCCCAAATCCATGCACGGAGTGATGTGGACATAGAGCAACTTCCCTAGCACAAGTCCGTGTGGTCCGTTCTCTGATGGGGTCCCGAATCCTCAACTTCTAACTGTCCGAATCCGGGTTCATTGTGTGTGATTCATTGTGAGGGCTCCCATGCATATAGATCGCAAATCTCATGCATAGAGAGCTCTCATGCATATAGATCAGCTGTTATCAAGTGCGAGTCATTGTGAGAGCTCCTATGCATAGAGGGTTGTCATGCACATATATCTCATGCATGAGAGCTCTTATACATATCGATGAGCTCTCATGCATATAGAGTTATCATACATGAGATCTTATGCATGGAGCTCTCTTGTATTCTAAGAGGTCTCATGCATGAGATCCCTCTTGCATTGTAAGAGCTCTCATGCATTAATAGCTCTCATATGCATAGATCTCTCATATCATGCATGAGAGCTATAGAGATCTTAGTCTTGCACTAGAGCTCTCATGCAAAGAGCTAGGTCTTACATTAAGAGCTCTCAAACATAGAGCTCCCATGCATAGAGCTTGGTCTTGCATTAGAGTGCTCATTCATAGAGCTAGGTCTTACATTAAGATCTCTCATACATAGAGCTCGCATGCATAGAGCTATATCTTGCATTATGATAAGAATTCCCATGGATAGATCTCATGTATAGAGTGAAAGAGCCCCCATGCATAGAGCTAGGTCTTGCATTCAAAGCTCTCATACATAGATCTCACATGCATAGAGTTAGATCTTGCATTATTATGAGAGCTCCCTTACATACATCTCATGCATAGAGCTATATCTTGCAATATTAGAAAAGCTCCCATGGATAGATCTCATGTATAGAGTGAAAGAGCTCTCATGCATAGAGCTAAGTCTTGCATTAAAAGCTCTCATACATAGAGAGCTCTCATGCATAGAGCTAAGTCTTGCATTAAGAGCTCTCATACATAGAGATCGCATGCATAGAGTTAGATCTTGCATTAATTATTATAAGAGCTCTCATACATAGAGTTAGATCTTGCATTAATTATTATAAGAGCTCTCATACATAGAGCTATATCTTGCATTATTACAAGAGCTCCCATGGATAGATCTCATGTAAAAAGTGAAAGAGTTCTCATGCATAGAGCTAGGTCTTGCATTAGGAGCTCTCATACATAGAGCTCACATGCATAGAGTTACATCTTGCATTATTATGAGAGCTCTCTTGCATAGATCTCATGCATAGAGTGTAAGAGTAGGAAAGTACAATTTCAAGCAAGGAGAGAGGGGAGAAGCTATGCTATGAAGAAGGTGGAGAGGGGTCTTTTGTGCATGCTCTAGGACAAGGGAGCTTCCATAGCCGGCTTAGCAATGTTCTTGGCTACCATTGGGACACAAGCAGTGCTTATTTGAAGACACCCCTAGACCACATCGTAGAGCTAGACTGCTTTGAGGTCTAGCTCTACCATGTGGTGGAGCTAGAATTGCATTTGAGGTCTAGCTCTACCATGTGGTAGAGCTAGAATGCATTGATCTAGCTCTGTACCATGCAAATCAACAAAACCAATTACTCCAAGAAGAGACCATGACGAGAACCAAGGAGATAAACAAGTGTGTTGAATGGCGCTCGACGGACCCAACTTTGATGCGCTGGGAGAAGTGATTGCGATGCCCAAATCTGTGCACGGAGTGATGTGGACATAGAGCAACTTCCCTAGCACAAGTCCGTGTGGTCCGTTCTCTGATGGGGTCCCGGATTCTCAACTTCTAACTGTCCGAATCAAGGTTCTCGAAAAGGATGCACGAGCGTGCCAAATGACGGAAATTTCCAACAGGGGCCCAAACGGCGCCGAAGAGGCATGAAAATCGAATCATGCATGGACAAACGTGTGGCAAGAAACCCGGATCTTTCTTGTTGTGTTCAGATGCGATTTGGACTCATTTTGGATCCGAAGCTCTGTTATGGCGATTTTGCACTATCTTGGCCGGGACCCAACTTTGACGCGCTGGGAGAAGTGATTGCGATGCCCAAATCCGTGCACGGAGTGATGTGGACATAGACCAACTTCCCTAGCACAAGTCCATGTGGTCCGTTCTCTGATGGGGTCCCGGATCCTCAACTTCTAACTGTCCAAATCCGGGTTCTCGAAAAAGATGCATGAGCATGCCAAATGGCGAAAATTTCCAAACAGGGGCCCAAACGGCAGGGAAGAGGCATGAAAATCGAATCATGCATGGACAAATGTGTGGCAAGCAACCTCGATCTTTCTTGTTGTGTTCAAATACGATTCGGACTCATTTCGGATCCAAAACTCTGTTATGGCGAATTTGCACTATCTTGGCCGCGACCCAACTTTGACGCGCTGGGAAAACTGATTGCGATGCCCAAATCCATGCACGGAGTGATGTGGACATAGAGCAACTTCCCTAGCACAAGTCCGTGTGGTCCGTTCTCTGATGGGGTCCCGGATCCTCAACTTCTAACTGTCCGAATCCGGGTTCATTGTGTGTGATTCATTGTGACGGCTCCCATGCATATAGATCGCAAATCTCATGCATAGAGAGCTCTCATGCATATAGATCAGCTGTTATCAAGTGCGAGTCATTGTGAGAGCTCCTATGCATAGAGGGTTGTCATGCATATATATCTCATGCATGAGAGCTCTTATGCATATCGATGAGCTCTCATGCATATAGAGTTATCATACATGAGATCTTATGCATGGAGCTCTCTTGTATTCTAAGAGGTCTCATGCATGAGATCCCTCTTGCATTGTAAGAGCTCTCATGCATTAATAGCTCTCATATGCATAGATCTCTCATATCATGCATGAGAGCTATAGAGATCTTGGTCTTGCACTAGAGCTCTCATGCAAAGAGCTAGGTCTTACATTAAGAGCTCTCATACATAGAGCTCCCATGCATAGAGCTTGGTCTTGCATTAGAGCGCTCATTCATAGAGCTAGGTCTTACATTAAGATCTCTCATACATAGAGCTCGCATGCATAGAGCTATATCTTGCATTATTATAAGAGTTCCCATGGATAGATCTCATGTATAGAGTGAAAGAGCCCCCATGCATAGAGCTAGGTCTTGCATTCAAAGCTCTCATACATAGATCTCACATGCATAGAGTTAGATCTTGCATTATTATGAGAGCTCCCTTACATACATCTCATGCATAGAGCTATATCTTGCATTATTATAAGAGCTCCCATGGATAGATCTCATGTATAGTGTAACATACCCATTGTAATTAACAATGTACTTGCTTCAGAGTTGAAAAATATAACATACCCATTGTAAATAACAATGTACTTGCTTCAGACTTGAAAAATATAACTTAGTTTGTCATTTTAACGATCAGAAAACTTCTATTTTTGGAAAATGAGCCATTTTTGCTTAGAAATTTGTAATTTTGAATCCAAATTTGGAATCTACGCGTAGTTTTACGCTTAAAATAGTTTTTTTTGAACTAAAAACGGGTGCTCGGAATGGGTTTAATTAAGCTTTTAAGCCTTTAATCTGGGAACTTCCGACCTAAAATAGTAGCTATCCAGGCGTCTAATCAACGAACGGAATACGCCCCCATGGTCACGGGGCAAGGCCGGACATTTTCGTCAAAAAAAAATTTTTGACCCCCCCGGGCGGCCGGCGTGTGCCCCACCCGAGCGCCCACGCCGGGCGCCGCCCGTGAAACGACCGACAATCCACCCGGGACACCCAAGTGTGTACACGACCTAGACGCACCCTCCAGCACACCCCTACACATACCCCCTCCTCCCAGAACCCTCTATCCACAGGTGTCGCGCTCTCTCTCTCTTGGGGACACCTCCACCCCCATGTGTCACACTTTCTCTCTCTTCGAGACACCTCCACCCCCAGGTGTCTCACGCCCACACTCTCTCCCGGACACCTACACCACCCAGGTGTCGCCTTCTCGCACCCGGACGTCCACCCTCCAGCACCTATAAAAGGACCCTCCGAGCCCCCTTCTCCGAACAAGCCCCCAGCAAGGCCCTCGGCGCAAGCCCTCCCTCAAGCTTGTGAGATCCCGATCTCCACCGCGCAACGGATTCGGGTTACTAGCAGCGGAAGTAGCACATTATGCGTGGGTAGGGGTCTCACACTCGGGGCCTCGCCCACGGATATCTGGACAAGAGACTAATCCGTCGGTTTGTCCAAAACTGAAACCGGAAAAACTTCCTTTACCCGGAAAGCATGGGCGATTCCACCAGGATAACTCTTTACTCTAACGTAGTCAAGATCATTACGGATGAACTGATCTGACTGCACCTTTAACGGTACTTGGTCAAATCAAGGAAGAAACTTGCACTTGGATCATTGGGATCAACGCTTTTTTCCCCATCAAGAGGCACAGCCGTTGATTCCTATCCATAGAACAATTTCTATCCGGGATTTACTTCATCTATCGTAATAATAGAAATTAAATCTCGATTTACGGATCCATCAGTCCAGCCTAACCCCATCCGATCCCATGGGTTAGCCAACCGCCCAACCACTGTAGTGATGGGATCCAATTTGGAATTTAGTTAGGTTTTGTCCCGGGTACCAAGGAAAAGAGTTCCAAGGCCCCCTAGCCGGAAGTTCATGCAAACATAAAACTAGCCACACCACTTACACACCCAATATGAAAATTGCCTTTTTCTTAGCATCAGCTAACTTTAAAACAATCCTTTAATGAAACCATAGTACCACTGATCACAATCTTCCAATTTATCCAGTTGATTCATAGTTTCCCATCATTCCCTCATCAGAGTATCTATGGCATCATTGGCAACTAGAACGCTCACCACCTGTCCACACAGGGGCCTTTTCAATAGTTCCTAGCCCATAATACTCGGCAATATAATCACTTATAAAAATCAAGATGGACTCTCATTGAAGATCAGCAAGATCAACCAACAGATCCATATAAAGAGCCATGGACTCATCCATTGAAGACCAGCAAGGTCAATCAACCAGATCCATGCCCGGTTTCACAAAACAACTCTTACTCCTTGTTCCAATATCTTCCTCGACGCACGCGTGGGTATCCTGGGCGACCCAGAGCCTGAGCACCGTATGGTCAGCACCCTCTAGGATCCTTCGCAGGTGACCTAGCGCTTCACTCATAGGCCGCTTCCTTGGTCCCTCATCCACCGTACCGGAAGCTCACCATTTTAATCGAACCGAGGCTGGTCAAGACCTCGGCCGACCTTGCTACGCGAGACGTCCTCCATTGACTCTCCGTCAGCAGTTGCAACTTTATCAGTTAGGTCTCCACGACCTTAATCACAAGACGGTCAAAATGCTTTCCCAGCATTCTTGACATAAAACAGCCATTTACAAACAGCATTTACAAACAGTTTACAAATACAATTTCTATTTTAACTCTCATTTTTCCACATTATCCCTCATACAATCCACATTACTTATTCCACATTTCATTTATATGTGTACTCATCCAATCACATCATTTTCCATCTCTTCACTTCAGATTCCTTCACATCACATATCATATATTCACATCTATATCCACATCCATACATCCACATCCACATCCACATCCACATTCACATCCATACATCCACATCTACATGCTTATCTCCATTTTCACATCCTCATTTATACATCCACATCCCATATCCACATTCATACATACACATCCATATTCACATCCATATCCGCATTCATACATACACATCCATATCCACATCCACATGCATACATTCATTATCACGTCCTCATTCATACATCCATATCCACATACATACATACATCCACATCCACATTCCCATTCACATCTATACATCCATATCTACATGCACATTCACATCCATACATCCACATCTATATCCTCATTCACATCCATACATCCACATTCATGCATCCACATCTACATGCATACATCCATACATACACATCCACATTTACATCCATGCATCCACATCCACATCCTCATTCACATCCATACATCCACATTCATACATCCACATTCACATCCATACATCCACATCTACATGCTTATCTCCATTTTCACATCCTCATTTATACATCCACATCCCATATCTACATTCATACATACACATCCATATCCACATCCACATGCATACATACATCCACATCCACATTCCCATTCACATATATACATCCATATCTACATGCACATTCACATCCATACATCCACATCTATATGCTCATTCACATCCATACATCCACATTCATACATCCACATCTACATGCATTCATCCATACATCCACATCCACATTTACATCCATGCATCCACATCTACATGCATTCATCCATACATCCACATCCACATTTACATCCATGCATCCACATCTACATCCTCATTCACATCCATACATCCACATTCATACATCCATACATCCACATTCATACATCCACATCCACATCCACATTCACATCCATACATCCACATCTACATGCTTATCTCCATTTTCACATCCTCATTTATACATCCACATCCCATATCCACATTCATACATATACATCCATATCCACATCCCCATGCATCTTATCATATCTTATCACTTCCCATATCTCTTATGCATACCTCTATGCATGAAATTCAATTATGCTAAAAGTAACACTTTTATAATAAAATATTCAACTTTTATGCATACCTCTATGCATGAAATCCAATATGATAAAAGTAACACTTTTGATATAAAAAAATTATCCTTTATGCATACTTCTATGCATGAAAATTAAAAATGATAAAAGTAACACTTTTAATATAAAAAAATTATCCTTTATGCATGATATTAAAATTCAATTTCTCCATGATTATAATGAAATTCTTTCAATTAATCTAGGATGATAATTCCTAGAATATGGTAGGAAGTCCTCTTTTTATGCTTTGAATGAAATTATTTTATGCATAATTTTTATAAAAATTTTGCCATAGCTCCGCTGCTATGACTGATAAATCTCAAATTTTTCTAAGGGATAAAGCTTATCATTAAGGAAATAATTAAAATGATCTCTAATTGGATCATTAATCTATAATGGATTGAATCATCAATATGCATAAACTAAAAGCATAGAAAAAAGCCATTATTTTGGCCTCAAGCATAGCTTAATCTTGGATTAAGAAAAAGCTTTATGAAAAGCTTCATTTGGATTGAGAATGGGTCATGAGTATGACCATTTCTTGAGTGAGAGAGAGAAATTACATAAAAACCATTAGAATTTAAACATAAATAAAAATTAACTTCAATAGCATTTATTAAATTATGTAACTCTTCACTACTATTCACCAATTAACTTTAATAGCATTTAAAAAACCATACCAATTAAGCTTCTCAAGCTTGAGAGGGGTTGAGAAGAGAGAAACATTGAGAAATTATAGAAAAGATCAATATTCACTAATTACCTTACAAATTGCTTGATTCTTTGTTCACGGTAGAGGCCCCCAACCAATCAATTGGTTAAGTATGTTGATGGAGCCACTAATGGGGATTGAAGAAAGAGGGAAGCTCCAAAAACTAGTGAATTATTAAATGAATTCACAGTTCTTGGCTTAGGTGGAGTAGAGTAACGATGCATAAACACTATATATCTTTCAACAAGGGGGAGGCTTCTATTTATAGGAAAAATTGAGCTCCTAACCAAACAAACTGATTCTAGAATTTTCCAAATTAGTTTGGTCAATTTTTGACCATTTTTAGGTCAGTTAAGCTAACTTTTTGGAACTAGACTTGAATGAGGAGAGAGGAGAGATGAAATATCTCAATTTTTATGAGTTTAAAACTCATTCAAGCATGTGAAATATGCACCTCCTTTAAAGAACTCCCCTTCCTTACATATGTGTCATAATGGAATCATTTTAATATTGCTCATAGTTTTTTTACTAATAAACCTTGTACATTTTCAACTCTTCATCTTATGTGAAATATGCACCTCCTTTAAAGAACTCCCCTTCCTTACATATGTGTCATAATGGAATCATTTTAATATTGCTCATAGTTTTTTACTAATAAACCTTGTACATTTTCAACTCTTCATCTTATGTGAAATATGCACCTCCTTTAAAGAACTCCCCTTCCTTACATATGTGTCATAATGGAATCATTTTAATATTGCTCATAGTTTTTTACTAATAAACCTTGTACATTTTCAACTCTTCATCTTATGTGAGCATTTACTCATTTTTGGGTATCTTCTTTTACAAATTGAATTTATCTCCTCCCTACACATGGATTGATGCTATTGGCCCATAGGAACCTTAATTGGACCATAATCCAAAAATTTCTGAAAATCTAGACCCTTAGACTAAGGTCCTTTATACCTATTTCCAATAAATTCTAATTGCACATTGGAAAGTTCTTTTTGAATTTCTGTTTCAAGGGAACTTATTTTAATAAGATGAGATAATTTTCTATCCAAAAATATTAAAAATCTGAATATTCTCTCTCTAGAATATTCTCTCTCTCTAGGTTAAAACAGTTAGAAACAAGATCTTTATATTTCTGAAGAGGGATTGATTACAGGGGAAGATACTAGACATCAAAAGGGGGGTTGGGGGAGGAATCTTACATTCTACCCCACTTAAAAAACGCGAGATGTCCTCATCTCGCAAACTGGGATAATTTCGCAAGATGCACGAATTATGAGACTTAGAGAAAAATTTAAATCAGGATTAACCACCAAGAAAAAGTCTCAAAGAGAGCAAGATTCAAGATAAGAACAAGATTTAAACTTTATTCATTCTCGGAACTTATACAGTAAAGATAGAAGAACTCTTTACACTTCCATAAGCCCGTCCATCATATGATCACAAAAGCAGCACTCACAAGCTGCGCATGTATAAGGTAACTCATCTATGGGAATAATTCTGTTGGTTATTGCTGCACCTATTTCAGTGGTATGAGGTGATCTAACAAAAGGACCTCTGAGAGGTAAGCCAAAAACGGGGTAAAGGCATATCTTCTCATGAGGAAGAAAACACGCCAGTAAGAAGACCCGCTCAGAAAACCCAAGATGTCTTGATCTCATGACGCAGTAGTATCGGGGACCCAAACCCAAGGCTTCGATAACCATGGCCAAGCGGACATTGTTACGAAAGTGCTGCTGACCCCAGGGTGTTACCCTAGTTATGTCTTGATAGGTCCGCCATTTGGTCTGCGCTACAGAAGTTCCTAGGTGAGGAAAAAGTGAGCGCTCATACTGTTCTATAAAGTCTTTCTTCACAGACTCTCTTGCGTCTTGAAGATGAGAAATCATCATGGATAAAACTAATTCCTGTTGCCAAGCCATGAAGGAGATTAAGAAGAAGGGAGATCGACGGAAGTAAGATTACTGTGAGCGACAGGTAAAAGTTACGACTTATATAAAGGAAGGAGCTAGCGTAACTTAGAAACCAACGGTAACTTGCCACTTAAGTTTTACCGTCTTTCCATGATTTGGGTTTGGCACATATTTCTATGAAATACATTAAGAACTTTGAGATGAGGAGATAAAAAAAGCTCGTAAGCTAAGTCGCTTACTTTCTTTGAATTCAGATAAGGCTCACAATATCTGGGGGATAACTTCTTAAACTCCCCAATAGATAAAGAACTTCTTTTGGGCCGTACTCGAATGAAGACCAAAACCTTGGTATCCAAAACACCGATTTTTACTTCTGAACTTATTGTTCTGAATCCTTAAAACAGGTGGAACTCCTGAGAAGTATTCTAGGGAAAGGGTCTTTCTTTCTTAAACAGAATCTTTCTTTTATTTTAGAGATCAAAAAGGGAAATTCTTACTCTTGTATACCTCGAAGGCTGGGGAGGAATCTTACATTCTACTCCACTTAAAAAAGTGCGAGATGTCCTCATCTCGCCAAGTAGAGGACAACTCTTTTTCTTAAGATCTAATTTATTCTAGGGTTCCTTATATTCTGGTCAACCCAACAGAATACGGGGATAAATATCCCTTATATAGAACTCATCATTAAATAACAATTCATTTTAAATCATATCATTCATATCTTTAACACGATAATGGTCCATCAGATCGAATTTTTTTTTCTTTCTGAACATTCCTCCCTACGGGAATTTCAGTCAAGCAAGTTTTCAATTTGTCATCCCTTAACTTGATATACCGAGTCAAGTGTTAACAGTAGCACTTTGACAGCACAATCCACTAATCTCATAGTGATTTGCTGAAATCATTATCATCATTCCAGTTATGAATATCATCATAGAGACTCGTCCCATTCATCCTCATGTGGTTTCGCTCAACTTATTACATTTCAACTAAATTTCGAAAATCATCATTTTTCAATCAGAATCCAAATCAATTTCATCAGTTCTCAAACAGAATTAAAAATCATATCAACCACATTCGAATTCATCATCTGGATAGCATTAACGCTTAAAATTTCAAGTCTTAGATTTACTCGTATATACTGTCAGTAAAGAGCTGCAGTATACTCTCGGTATATACGAGTAGTCACGGCCCTTGGAATTATAAGGTAAATACCATCATGTCTAGGCCTCAAGCAAGTCAGGGATTCTATATAATTGCGGTACTTCCATCTGAAGACCCAATTACCAATTTACGAATTTTAGTTTGAATATCAAATTGTATGACTTATATCACACAATTACAACCTTTTTGTGTTTCTTGATAAATTTTTGACATATTTGTCTTCTCAGTTGATCTTTATTAACCAAATGCTCTGATACCAACTGTGAGATCCCGATCTCCACCGCGCAACGGATTCGGGTTACTAGCAGCGGAAGTAGCACATCATGCGTGGGTAGGGGTCTCACACTCGGGGCCTCGCCCACGGATATCTGGACAAGAGACTAATCCGTCGGTTTGTCCAAAACTGAAACCGGAAAAACTTCCTTTACCCGGAAAGCATGGGCGATTCCACCAGGATAACTCTTTACTCTAACGTAGTCAAGATCATTACGGATGAACTGATCTGACTGCACCTTTAACGGTACTTGGTCAAATCAAGGAAGAAACTTGCACTTGGATCATTGGGATCAACGCTTTTTTCCCCATCAAGAGGCACATCCGTTGATTCCTATCCATAGAACAATTTCTATCCGGGATTTACTTCATCTATCGTAATAATAGAAATTAAATCTCGATTTACGGATCCATCAGTCCAGCCTAACCCCATCCGATCCCATGGGTTAGCCAACCGCCCAACCACCGTAGTGATGGGATCCAATTTGGAATTTAGTTAGGTTTTGTCCCGGGTACCAAGGAAAAGAGTTCCAAGGTCCCCTAGCCGGAAGTTCATGCAAACATAAAACTAGCCACACCACTTACACACCCAATATGAAAATTGCCTTTTTCTTAGCATCAGCTAACTTTAAAACAATCCTTTAATGAAACCATAGTACCACTGATCACAATCTTCCAATTTATCCAGTTGATTCATAGTTTCCCATCATTCCCTCATCAGAGTATCTATGGCATCATTGGCAACTAGAACGCTCACCACCTGTCCACACAGGGGCCTTTTCAATAGTTCCTAGCCCATAATACTCGGCAATATAATCACTTATAAAAATCAAGATGGACTCTCATTGAAGATCAGCAAGATCAACCAACAGATCCATATAAAGAGCCATGGACTCATCCATTGAAGACCAGCAAGGTCAATCAACCAGATCCATGCCCGGTTTCACAAAACAACTCTTACTCCTTGTTCCAATATCTTCCTCGACGCACGCGTGGGTATCCTGGGCGACCCAGAGCCCGAGCACCGTATGGTCAGCACCCTCTAGGATCCTTCGCAGGTGACCTAGCGCTTCACTCATAGGCCGCTTCCTTGGTCCCTCATCCACCGTACCGGAAGCTCACCATTTTAATCGAACCGAGGCTGGTCAAGACCTCGGCCGACCTTGCTACGCGAGACGTCCTCCATTGACTCTCCGTCAGCAGTTGCAACTTTATCAGTTAGGTCTCCACGACCTTAATCACAAGACGGTCAAAATGCTTTCCCAGCATTCTTGACATAAAACAGCCATTTACAAACAGCATTTACAAACAGTTTACAAATACAATTTCTATTTTAACTCTCATTTTTCCACATTATCCCTCATACAATCCACATTACTTATTCCACATTTCATTTATATGTGTACTCATCCAATCACATCATTTTCCATCTCTTCACTTCAGATTCCTTCACATCACATATCATATATTCACATCTATATCCACATCCATACATCCACATCCACATTCACATCCATACATCCACATCTACATGCTTATCTCCATTTTCACATCCTCATTTATACATCCACATCCCATATCCACATTCATACATACACATCCATATTCACATCCATATCCGCATTCATACATACACATCCATATCCACATCCACATGCATACATTCATTATCACGTCCTCATTCATACATCCATATCCACATACATACATACATCCACATCCACATTCCCATTCACATCTATACATCCATATCTACATGCACATTCACATCCATACATCCACATCTATATCCTCATTCACATCCATACATCCACATTCATGCATCCACATCTACATGCATACATCCATACATACACATCCACATTTACATCCATGCATCCACATCCACATCCTCATTCACATCCATACATCCACATTCATACATCCACATTCACATCCATACATCCACATCTACATGCTTATCTCCATTTTCACATCCTCATTTATACATCCACATCCCATATCTACATTCATACATACACATCCATATCCACATCCACATGCATACATACATCCACATCCACATTCCCATTCACATATATACATCCATATCTACATGCACATTCACATCCATACATCCACATCTATATGCTCATTCACATCCATACATCCACATTCATACATCCACATCTACATGCATTCATCCATACATCCACATCCACATTTACATCCATGCATCCACATCTACATGCATTCATCCATACATCCACATCCACATTTACATCCATGCATCCACATCTACATCCTCATTCACATCCATACATCCACATTCATACATCCATACATCCACATTCATACATCCACATCCACATCCACATTCACATCCATACATCCACATCTACATGCTTATCTCCATTTTCACATCCTCATTTATACATCCACATCCCATATCCACATTCATACATATACATCCATATCCACATCCCCATGCATCTTATCATATCTTATCACTTCCCATATCTCTTATGCATACCTCTATGCATGAAATTCAATTATGCTAAAAGTAACACTTTTATAATAAAATATTCAACTTTTATGCATACCTCTATGCATGAAATCCAATATGATAAAAGTAACACTTTTGATATAAAAAAATTATCCTTTATGCATACTTCTATGCATGAAAATTAAAAATGATAAAAGTAACACTTTTAATATAAAAAAATTATCCTTTATGCATGATATTAAAATTCAATTTCTCCATGATTATAATGAAATTCTTTCAATTAATCTAGGATGATAATTCCTAGAATATGGTAGGAAGTCCTCTTTTTATGCTTTGAATGAAATTATTTTATGCATAATTTTTATAAAAATTTTGCCATGGCTCCGCTGCTATGACTGATAAATCTCAAATTTTTCTAAGGGATAAAGCTTATCATTAAGGAAATAATTAAAATGATCTCTAATTGGATCATTAATCTATAATGGATTGAATCATCAATATGCATAAACTAAAAGCATAGAAAAAAGCCATTAATTTGGCCTCAAGCATAGCTTAATCTTGGATTAAGAAAAAGCTTTATGAAAAGCTTCATTTGGATTGAGAATGGGTCATGAGTATGACCATTTCTTGAGTGAGAGAGAGAAATTACATAAAAACCATTAGAATTTAAACATAAATAAAAATTAACTTCAATAGCATTTATTAAATTATGTAACTCTTCACTACTATTCACCAATTAACTTTAATAGCATTTAAAAAACCATACCAATTAAGCTTCTCAAGCTTGAGAGGGGTTGAGAAGAGAGAAACATTGAGAAATTATAGAAAAGATCAATATTCACTAATTACCTTACAAATTGCTTGATTCTTTGTTCACGGTAGAGGCCCCCAACCAATCAATTGGTTAAGTATGTTGATGGAGCCACTAATGGGGATTGAAGAAAGAGGGAAGCTCCAAAAACTAGTGAATTATTAAATGAATTCACAGTTCTTGGCTTAGGTGGAGTAGAGTAACGATGCATAAACACTATATATCTTTCAACAAGGGGGAGGCTTCTATTTATAGGAAAAATTGAGCTCCTAACCAAACAAACTGATTCTAGAATTTTCCAAATTAGTTTGGTCAATTTTTGACCATTTTTAGGTCAGTTAAGCTAACTTTTTGGAACTAGACTTGAATGAGGAGAGAGGAGAGATGAAATATCTCAATTTTTATGAGTTTAAAACTCATTCAAGCATGTGAAATATGCACCTCCTTTAAAGAACTCCCCTTCCTTACATATGTGTCATAATGGAATCATTTTAATATTGCTCATAGTTTTTTTACTAATAAACCTTGTACATTTTCAACTCTTCATCTTATGTGAAATATGCACCTCCTTTAAAGAACTCCCCTTCCTTACATATGTGTCATAATGGAATCATTTTAATATTGCTCATAGTTTTTTACTAATAAACCTTGTACATTTTCAACTCTTCATCTTATGTGAAATATGCACCTCCTTTAAAGAACTCCCCTTCCTTACATATGTGTCATAATGGAATCATTTTAATATTGCTCATAGTTTTTTACTAATAAACCTTGTACATTTTCAACTCTTCATCTTATGTGAGCATTTACTCATTTTTGGGTATCTTCTTTTACAAATTGAATTTATCTCCTCCCTACACATGGATTGATGCTATTGGCCCATAGGAACCTTAATTGGACCATAATCCAAAAATTTCTGAAAATCTAGACCCTTAGACTAAGGTCCTTTATACCTATTTCCAATAAATTCTAATTGCACATTGGAAAGTTCTTTTTGAATTTCTGTTTCAAGGGAACTTATTTTAATAAGATGAGATAATTTTCTATCCAAAAATATTAAAAATCTGAATATTCTCTCTCTAGAATATTCTCTCTCTCTAGGTTAAAACAGTTAGAAACAAGATCTTTATATTTCTGAAGAGGGATTGATTACAGGGGAAGATACTAGACATCAAAAGGGGGGTTGGGGGAGGAATCTTACATTCTACCCCACTTAAAAAACGCGAGATGTCCTCATCTCGCAAACTGGGATAATTTCGCAAGATGCACGAATTATGAGACTTAGAGAAAAATTTAAATCAGGATTAACCACCAAGAAAAAGTCTCAAAGAGAGCAAGATTCAAGATAAGAACAAGATTTAAACTTTATTCATTCTCGGAACTTATACAGTAAAGATAGAAGAACTCTTTACACTTCCATAAGCCCGTCCATCATATGATCACAAAAGCAGCACTCACAAGCTGCGCATGTATAAGGTAACTCATCTATGGGAATAATTCTGTTGGTTATTGCTGCACCTATTTCAGTGGTATGAGGTGATCTAACAAAAGGACCTCTGAGAGGTAAGCCAAAAACGGGGTAAAGGCATATCTTCTCATGAGGAAGAAAACACGCCAGTAAGAAGACCCGCTCAGAAAACCCAAGATGTCTTGATCTCATGACGCAGTAGTATCGGGGACCCAAACCCAAGGCTTCGATAACCATGGCCAAGCGGACATTGTTACGAAAGTGCTGCTGACCCCAGGGTGTTACCCTAGTTATGTCTTGATAGGTCCGCCATTTGGTCTGCGCTACAGAAGTTCCTAGGTGAGGAAAAAGTGAGCGCTCATACTGTTCTATAAAGTCTTTCTTCACAGACTCTCTTGCGTCTTGAAGATGAGAAATCATCATGGATAAAACTAATTCCTGTTGCCAAGCCATGAAGGAGATTAAGAAGAAGGGAGATCGACGGAAGTAAGATTACTGTGAGCGACAGGTAAAAGTTACGACTTAATTAAAGGAAGGAGCTAGCGTAACTTAGAAACCAACGGTAACTTGCCACTTAAGTTTTACCGTCTTTCCATGATTTGGGTTTGGCACATATTTCTATGAAATACATTAAGAACTTTGAGATGAGGAGATAAAAAAAGCTCGTAAGCTAAGTCGCTTACTTTCTTTGAATTCAGATAAGGCTCACAATATCTGGGGGATAACTTCTTAAACTCCCCAATAGATAAAGAACTTCTTTTGGGCCGTACTCGAATGAAGACCAAAACCTTGGTATCCAAAACACCGATTTTTACTTCTGAACTTATTGTTCTGAATCCTTAAAACAGGTGGAACTCCTGAGAAGTATTCTAGGGAAAGGGTCTTTCTTTCTTAAACAGAATCTTTCTTTTATTTTAGAGATCAAAAAGGGAGATTCTTACTCTTGTATACCTCGAAGGCTGGGGAGGAATCTTACATTCTACCCCACTTAAAAAAGTGCGAGATGTCCTCATCTCGCCAAGTAGAGGACAACTCTTTTTCTTAAGATCTAATTTATTCTAGGGTTCCTTATATTCTGGTCAACCCAACAGAATACGGGGATAAATATCCCTTATATAGAACTCATCATTAAATAACAATTCATTTTAAATCATATCATTCATATCTTTAACACGATAATGGTCCATCAGATCGAATTTTTTTTTCTTTCTGAACATTCCTCCCTACGGGAATTTCAGTCAAGCAAGTTTTCAATTTGTCATCCCTTAACTTGATATACCGAGTCAAGTGTTAACAGTAGCACTTTGACAGCACAATCCACTAATCTCATAGTGATTTGCTGAAATCATTATCATCATTCCAGTTATGAATATCATCATAGGGACTCGTCCCATTCATCCTCATGTGGTTTCGCTCAACTTATTACATTTCAACTAAATTTCGAAAATCATCATTTTTCAATCAGAATCCAAATCAATTTCATCAGTTCTCAAACAGAATTAAAAATCATATCAACCACATTCGAATTCATCATCTGGATAGCATTAACGCTTAAAATTTCAAGTCTTAGATTTACTCGTATATACTGTCAGTAAAGAGCTGCAGTATACTCTCGGTATATACGAGTAGTCACGGCCCTTGGAATTATAAGGTAAATACCATCATGTCTAGGCCTCAAGCAAGTCAGGGATTCTATATAATTGCGGTACTTCCATCTGAAGACCCAATTACCAATTTACGAATTTTAGTTTGAATATCAAATTGTATGACTTATATCACACAATTACAACCTTTTTGTGTTTCTTGATAAATTTTTGACATATTTGTCTTCTCAGTTGATCTTTATTAACCAAATGCTCTGATACCAACTGTGAGATCCCGATCTCCACCGCGCAACGGATTCGGGTTACTAGCAGCGGAAGTAGCACATCATGCGTGGGTAGGGGTCTCACACTCCGGGCCTCGCCCACGGATATCTGGACAAGAGACTAATCCGTCGGTTTGTCCAAAACTGAAACCGAAAAAACTTCCTTTACCCGGAAAGCATGGGCGATTCCACCAGGATAACTCTTTACTCTAACGTAGTCAAGATCATTACGGATGAACTGATCTGACTGCACCTTTAACGGTACTTGGTCAAATCAAGGAAGAAACTTGCACTTGGATCATTGGGATCAACGCTTTTTTCCCCATCAAGAGGCACAGCCGTTGATTCCTATCCATAGAACAATTTCTATCCGGGATTTACTTCATCTATCGTAATAATAGAAATTAAATCTCGATTTACGGATCCATCAGTCCAGCCTAACCCCATCCGATCCCATGGGTTAGCCAATCGCCCAACCACTGTAGTGATGGGATCCAATTTGGAATTTAGTTAGGTTTTGTCCCGGGTACCAAGGAAAAGAGTTCCAAGGCCCCCTAGCCGGAAGTTCATGCAAACATAAAACTAGCCACACCACTTACACACCCAATATGAAAATTGCCTTTTTCTTAGCATCAGCTAACTTTAAAACAATCCTTTAATGAAACCATAGTACCACTGATCACAATCTTCCAATTTATCCAGTTGATTCATAGTTTCCCATCATTCCCTCATCAGAGTATCTATGGCATCATTGGCAACTAGAACGCTCACCACCTGTCCACACAGGGGCCTTTTCAATAGTTCCTAGCCCATAATACTCGGCAATATAATCACTTATAAAAATCAAGATGGACTCTCATTGAAGATCAGCAAGATCAACCAACAGATCCATATAAAGAGCCATGGACTCATCCATTGAAGACCAGCAAGGTCAATCAACCAGATCCATGCCCGGTTTCACAAAACAACTCTTACTCCTTGTTCCAATATCTTCCTCGACGCACGCGTGGGTATCCTGGGCGACCCAGAGCCCGAGCACCGTATGGTCAGCACCCTCTAGGATCCTTCGCAGGTGACCTAGCGCTTCACTCATAGGCCGCTTCCTTGGTCCCTCATCCACCGTACCGGAAGCTCACCATTTTAATCGAACCGAGGCTGGTCAAGACCTCGGCCGACCTTGCTACGCGAGACGTCCTCCATTGACTCTCCGTCAGCAGTTGCAACTTTATCAGTTAGGTCTCCACGACCTTAATCACAAGACGGTCAAAATGCTTTCCCAGCATTCTTGACATAAAACAGCCATTTACAAACAGCATTTACAAACAGTTTACAAATACAATTTCTATTTTAACTCTCATTTTTCCACATTATCCCTCATACAATCCACATTACTTATTCCACATTTCATTTATATGTGTACTCATCCAATCACATCATTTTCCATCTCTTCACTTCAGATTCCTTCACATCACATATCATATATTCACATCTATATCCACATCCATACATCCACATCCACATTCACATCCATACATCCACATCTACATGCTTATCTCCATTTTCACATCCTCATTTATACATCCACATCCCATATCCACATTCATACATACACATCCATATTCACATCCATATCCGCATTCATACATACACATCCATATCCACATCCACATGCATACATTCATTATCACGTCCTCATTCATACATCCATATCCACATACATACATACATCCACATCCACATTCCCATTCACATCTATACATCCATATCTACATGCACATTCACATCCATACATCCACATCTATATCCTCATTCACATCCATACATCCACATTCATGCATCCACATCTACATGCATACATCCATACATACACATCCACATTTACATCCATGCATCCACATCCACATCCTCATTCACATCCATACATCCACATTCATACATCCACATTCACATCCATACATCCACATCTACATGCTTATCTCCATTTTCACATCCTCATTTATACATCCACATCCCATATCTACATTCATACATACACATCCATATCCACATCCACATGCATACATACATCCACATCCACATTCCCATTCACATATATACATCCATATCTACATGCACATTCACATCCATACATCCACATCTATATGCTCATTCACATCCATACATCCACATTCATACATCCACATCTACATGCATTCATCCATACATCCACATCCACATTTACATCCATGCATCCACATCTACATGCATTCATCCATACATCCACATCCACATTTACATCCATGCATCCACATCTACATCCTCATTCACATCCATACATCCACATTCATACATCCATACATCCACATTCATACATCCACATCCACATCCACATCCACATTCACATCCATACATCCACATCTACATGCTTATCTCCATTTTCACATCCTCATTTATACATCCACATCCCATATCCACATTCATACATATACATCCATATCCACATCCCCATGCATCTTATCATATCTTATCACTTCCCATATCTCTTATGCATACCTCTATGCATGAAATTCAATTATGCTAAAAGTAACACTTTTATAATAAAATATTCAACTTTTATGCATACCTCTATGCATGAAATCCAATATGATAAAAGTAACACTTTTGATATAAAAAAATTATCCTTTATGCATACTTCTATGCATGAAAATTAAAAATGATAAAAGTAACACTTTTAATATAAAAAAATTATCCTTTATGCATGATATTAAAATTCAATTTCTCCATGATTATAATGAAATTCTTTCAATTAATCTAGGATGATAATTCCTAGAATATGGTAGGAAGTCCTCTTTTTATGCTTTGAATGAAATTATTTTATGCATAATTTTTATAAAAATTTTGCCATAGCTCCGCTGCTATGACTGATAAATCTCAAATTTTTCTAAGGGATAAAGCTTATCATTAAGGAAATAATTAAAATGATCTCTAATTGGATCATTAATCTATAATGGATTGAATCATCAATATGCATAAACTAAAAGCATAGAAAAAAGCCATTAATTTGGCCTCAAGCATAGCTTAATCTTGGATTAAGAAAAAGCTTTATGAAAAGCTTCATTTGGATTGAGAATGGGTCATGAGTATGACCATTTCTTGAGTGAGAGAGAGAAATTACATAAAAACCATTAGAATTTAAACATAAATAAAAATTAACTTCAATAGCATTTATTAAATTATGTAACTCTTCACTACTATTCACCAATTAACTTTAATAGCATTTAAAAAACCATACCAATTAAGCTTCTCAAGCTTGAGAGGGGTTGAGAAGAGAGAAACATTGAGAAATTATAGAAAAGATCAATATTCACTAATTACCTTACAAATTGCTTGATTCTTTGTTCACGGTAGAGGCCCCCAACCAATCAATTGGTTAAGTATGTTGATGGAGCCACTAATGGGGATTGAAGAAAGAGGGAAGCTCCAAAAACTAGTGAATTATTAAATGAATTCACAGTTCTTGGCTTAGGTGGAGTAGAGTAACGATGCATAAACACTATATATCTTTCAACAAGGGGGAGGCTTCTATTTATAGGAAAAATTGAGCTCCTAACCAAACAAACTGATTCTAGAATTTTCCAAATTAGTTTGGTCAATTTTTGACCATTTTTAGGTCAGTTAAGCTAACTTTTTGGAACTAGACTTGAATGAGGAGAGAGGAGAGATGAAATATCTCAATTTTTATGAGTTTAAAACTCATTCAAGCATGTGAAATATGCACCTCCTTTAAAGAACTCCCCTTCCTTACATATGTGTCATAATGGAATCATTTTAATATTGCTCATAGTTTTTTTACTAATAAACCTTGTACATTTTCAACTCTTCATCTTATGTGAAATATGCACCTCCTTTAAAGAACTCCCCTTCCTTACATATGTGTCATAATGGAATCATTTTAATATTGCTCATAGTTTTTTACTAATAAACCTTGTACATTTTCAACTCTTCATCTTATGTGAAATATGCACCTCCTTTAAAGAACTCCCCTTCCTTACATATGTGTCATAATGGAATCATTTTAATATTGCTCATAGTTTTTTACTAATAAACCTTGTACATTTTCAACTCTTCATCTTATGTGAGCATTTACTCATTTTTGGGTATCTTCTTTTACAAATTGAATTTATCTCCTCCCTACACATGGATTGATGCTATTGGCCCATAGGAACCTTAATTGGACCATAATCCAAAAATTTCTGAAAATCTAGACCCTTAGACTAAGGTCCTTTATACCTATTTCCAATAAATTCTAATTGCACATTGGAAAGTTCTTTTTGAATTTTTGTTTCAGGGGAACTTATTTTAATAAGATGAGATAATTTTCTATCCAAAAATATTAAAAATCTGAATATTCTCTCTCTAGACTATTCTCTCTCTCTAGGTTAAAACAGTTAGAAACAAGATCTTTATATTTCTGAAGAGGGATTGATTACAGGGGAAGATACTAGACATCAAAAGGGGGGTTGGGGGAGGAATCTTACAAAGCTCTAGGACATGTCCTACACTCTTCTCCCCCCCGTGTGAATAGACTTAAAGTGTGCTTGCTCTCCAACCCTTGCCTTACTCTTCCCTAGGCCTCCCTAGACGTACACTCTTCTCCAAGTTAAGGACACCTCTCAAATCCCCCCCCATATGCGGCGACTTAAACTTAGGCTAGGAGGTCTTTCCTACCCATAAGCCCAACAAGCTTTTCCTACCCCAAACGGACTCCGTTTTCGAATCCGTTTGAACCAGTAGAATTCTCTCTTTTCTCTCCAAGATCCCAACCTCTTATATTCATCCCGTTCTCTCTCTATCCTCTTAAAACTCTAGTGCTCCTATGGCGCCGAAACGCAGCCGAAATGAAGAACCACACGCTGCCCAAGGAGGGAATGAAACGAATCGCGTCCTGCAATCGACTTCGCCCCTCTTGAAGCGAATAGGCACGAAAACGATAACCAGGTTGGTCATTTAACAAGTTTAAGTAAAATTCTCTCTTATGAAGCTTAGTACAAAGATTCGAAATAATAGGGAAGGAACCAAGGTTAAACCCCTAGTATAGATGGCCCAAAGTACCTTATGGTTACTCTTAAGTAAAGTTATAAGAAAATAATCTTGCTTTTGAATCATTGTCTTTCCGAAACAATGGTTTTTGTTAATGTGTGAATTCAGGCTATGTCTCTTTTTATTGGATACACTACTGGTTTATTACTAACATGCAGGTACAGCTTCTCCCCCCCTTAGCTAACTCCGTGCTGCTTGCCTGTGTAGCCGGGCGGAGGATATAGCGAGGTCGGGAGTCGGCCCAGGGCAATCCCCTCCTATGCCACTGGGAATTGGATTTCACCACCAGGGTGATGTATATATGCTGCCTAGTTCTATGGGTCCAGGCTAGTGCGGTGACTTAACCCCCACCTCATGAGAGGAGACGTCCCCTCCGAAGGGCGAGAGGGTTTGGTACAAGCGACAGTACCTGAGGGGGTGACAGGATGGCTTGGCCCTCATCGGCTAGCTGACGACGAGGGGAGACGGTCCGTGAGGTTTACCCAGCTGGTTGAGGCTGGAAGATCGAATTCTAGATCATCGGTGTGGTTGTGGTTGTGGTTGTGGTTGTGGTTGTGATTGGATTGTGGTTATGGTTATGGTTTGGACATGGAAGTTTGGATTGGAATATCGGCCCGGTTCCAGGGTCTTTGTAAATATTTTTCACTGTAAGTATGTTTGTTGATTTCAATGTTGTGTTAAGGAAGGTTTCTTTTAAGGAATCAAGTGAATTAAATTAACAAAGGAATTTGTTTTTAAGTGTTTCACAGTGTGGTAGGACTTAATTAGAAAACAATTGAACGGGTAAGTGTGTGGAAAGTAGGAGAATGGATGCCCTGACAGTACCATTCTAAGGATGGGTGGACCCGATTAGTCGGGTAGCTTTCTACTAGTCGTAACTTACCATACTTAGGGAATAGTAGAGTCCCGAACAAGACTTGTTTTAGGGGACCGAGCCAGCGGCCGTGCCTCATGAAATACGGGGGGAAAAAGGCGTTGGCTTCCTTGAACCAAGCGTGGGTCTTGTTCCATCTCCACGCACATTCCGTGCTGGGGATTAGAATTTCCTTTAGGATGACTATGCTTCCCCTGCGAGATAGAGTTAGGTCCCTCCGTTTGCTCGTAACCTCGTATTTCTACGAGATCGAGGTGTCGTCAATTGGAAAATAACACGAGACTTAACCGCCTATCAAAAGGATTCCCCCGCCCTCCTACGAGTAGGGGTCCTTACATATAGAGTGAAAGAGCTCTCATGCATAGAGCTAAGTCTTGCATTAAAAGCTCTCATACATAGAGAGCTCTCATGCATAGAGCTAAGTCTTGCATTAAGAGCTCTCATACATAGAGATCGCATGCATAGAGTTAGATCTTGCATTAATTATTATAAGAGCTCTCATACATAGAGCTATATCTTGCATTATTATAAGAGCTCCCATGGATAGATCTCATGTAAAAAGTGAAAGAGTTCTCATGCATAGAGCTAGGTCTTGCATTAGGAGCTCTCATACATAGAGCTCACATGCATAGAGTTACATCTTGCATTATTATGAGAGCTCTCTTGCATAGATCTCATGCATAGAGTGTAAGAGTAGGAAAGTACAATTTCAAGCAAGGAGAGAGGGGAGAAGCTATGCTATGAAGAAGGTGGAGAGGGGTCTTTTGTGCATGCTCTAGGACAAGGGAGTTTCCATAGTCGGCTTAGCAATGTTCTTGGCTACCATTGGGACACAAGCAGTGCTTATTTGAAGACACCCCTAGACCAGATCGTAGAGCTAGACTGCTTTAAGGTCTAGCTCTACCATGTGGTGGAGCTAGAATTGCATTTGAGGTCTAGCTCTACCATGTGGTAGAGCTAGAATGCATTGATCTAGCTCTGTACCATGCAAATCAACAAAACCAATTACTCCAAGAAGAGACCATGACGAGAACCAAGGAGATAAACAAGTGTGTTGAATGGCGCTGGGACCCAACTTTGACGCGCTGGGAGAAGTGATTGTGATGCTTAAATCCGTGCACGGAGTGATGTGGACATAGGGCAACTTCCCTAGCACAAGTCTATGTGGTCCGTTCTCTGATGGGGTCCCGGATCCTCAACTTCTAACTGTCCGAATCCGGGTTCTCGAAAAGGATGCACGAGCGTGCGAAATGACGGAAATTTCCAATAGCGGCCCAAACGGCGCCGAAGAGGCATGAAAATCGAATCATGCATGGACAAACATGTGGCAAGCAACCCGGATCTTTCTTGTTGTGTTCAGATGCGATTCGGACTCATTTCGGATCCAAAACTCTGTTATGGCGATTTTGCACTATCTTGGCCGGGACCCAACTTTGACGCGCTGGGAGAAGTGATTGCGATGCCCAAATCCATGCATGGAGTGATGTGGACATAGACCAACTTCCCTAGCACAAGTCCATGTGGTCCGTTCTCTGATGGGGTCCCGGATTCTCAACTTCTAAACTGTCCGAATTCGGGTTCTCGAAAAAGATGCATGAGCGTGCCAAATGGCGGAAATTTTCAACATGGGCCCAAACGGCGGGAAAGAGGCATGAAAATCGAATCATGCATGGACAAATGTGTGGCAAGCAACCCGGATCTTTCTTGTTGTGTTCAAATACGATTCAGACTCATTTCGGATCCAAAACTCTGTTATGGCGAATTTGCACTATCTTGGCCGGGACCCAACTTTGACGCACTGGGAAAACTGATTGCGATGCCCAAATCCATGCACGGAGTGATGTGGACATAGAGCAACTTCCCTAGCACAAGTCCGTGTGGTCCGTTCTCTGATGGGGTCCCGGATCTTCAACTTCTAACTGTCCGAATTCGGGTTCATTGTGTGTGATTCATTGTGAGAGCTCCCATGCATATAGATCGCAAATCTCATGCATAGAGAGCTCTCATGCATATAGATCAGCTGTTATCAAGTGCGAGTCATTGTGAGAGCTCCTATGCATATAGATCAGCTGTTATCAAGTGCGAGTCATTGTGAGAGCTCCTATGCATAGAGGGCTATCATGCATATATATCTCATGCATGAGAGCTCTTATACATATCGATGAGCTCTCATGCATATAGAGTTATCATACATGAGATCTTATGCATGGAGCTCTCTTGTATTCTAAGAGGTCTCATGCATGAGACCCCTCCGCATTGTAAGAGCTCTCATGCATTAATAGCTCTCATATGCATAGATCTCTCATATCATGCATGAGAGCTATAGAGATCTTGGTCTTGCACTAGAACTCTCATGCAAAGAGCTAGGTCTTACATTAAGAGCTCTCATACATAGAGCTCCCATGCATAGATCTTGGTCTTGCATTAGAGCGCTCATTCATAGAGCTAGGTCTTACATTAAGATCTCTCATACATAGAGCTCGCATGCATAGAGCTATATCTTGCATTATTATAAGAGTTCCATGGATAGATCTCATGTATAGAGTGAAAGAGCCCCCATGCATAGAGCTAGGTCTTGCATTCAAAGCTCTCATACATAGATCTCACATGCATAGAGTTAGATCTTGCATTATTATGAGAGCTCTCTTACATACATCTCATGCATAGAGCTATATCTTGCATTATTATGAGAGCTCTCTTACATGCATCTCATGCATAGAGCTATATCTTGCATTATTATAAGAGCTCCCATGGATAGATCTCATGTATAGAGTGAAAGAGCTCTCATGCATAGAGCTAAGTCTTGCATTAAGAGCTCTCATACATAGAGATCGCATGCATAGAGTTAGATCTTGCATTAATTATTATAAGAGCTCTCACACATAGAGCTATATCTTGCATTATTATAAGAGCTCCCATGGATAGATCTCATGTAAAAAGTGAAAGAGTTCTCATGCATAGAGCTAGGTCTTGCATTAGGAGCTCTCATACATAGAACTCACATGCATAGAGTTACATCTTGCATTATTATGAGAGCTCTCTTGCATAGATCTCATGCATAGAGTGTAAGAGTAGGAAAGTACAATTTCAAGCAAGGAGAGAGGGGAGGAGCTATGCTATGAAGAAGGTGGAGAGGGGTCTTTTGTGCATGCTCTAGGACAAGGGAGCTTCCATAGTCAGCTTAGCAATGTTCTTGGCTACCATTGGGACACAAGCAGTGCTTATTTGAAGACACCCATACAAAGATGGATGGTTTGTCATTTCAAGTCATCTTGCACTAGTTTAAGTCACTTCAACTCCAGCTCTACCATGTTGTAGAGCTAGAATGCATTTCTCCAGCTCTAGCATGTGGTAGAGCATTCAAATTATCCCGCCCAATTTTAAATTCAAATTATCCCGCCCTTTAAGAATTTAAAATGGTCTTGCTCTTTTTCAAATTTTCCTTGACATCCATGTCGCTTATTTAATACAAACCTTCTTTCCCATCTTGTCATTGACAACTAGCACTTGGACATCACCGCATCCATTATCAAATTCAACGATACCACAAGGTACACATTTTTTTGTCTCATATTAAATCATCTATGATTAGATTTAAAGTTTTGAACATGTCAATTAAAATTCAGATCATACACATTGATATAGAGTAGAAAATAAAAGTATGCAAGAATTCAAAAAATCAGGAATGGTTGAAGAGAAAAAACCTGAATCTACTCCGGCAAGTGCATGGAGCTGCACTGCATGCCTTGGTTGTCAAGCATCATGGTCTCTTCCTTTTGAATGATTTTGTCATGTCATTGATGTTTGGGGGAAAGAGAAGAGATAGTAGAACAGAGTGTGAAGAGAAGCTGGCGATGATGAAGCTTTTCTGGCTATGGCGTCCTGTTGAGCATCACAGTGATGAAGCTTTTCTGGCTATGGCGTCCTGCTGAGCATCACAATGAAAATTTCCCTCAGCTGTATGAGGCCCAAAAGAAAGCAAAACACAAAACTCCAATCCACTAAGGCTGCAGCTTCCCTCACCTGTATGAGGCCCAAAAGAAAGCAGCGCACAAAACTTCCCTCAGCTGTATGAGGCACAAAACGTTGCTGTCTCATGAGAAGCTGCAATTGATGAAAGCAGCACACAAAACTTCCCTCAGCTGTATGAGGCTATGGCGTCTGCTCCTCTAGGCAACGAACCAGCGCTGCTCCTCTAGGCAACGAACCAGCGCTGCTACAGGCATCTGCTCTCTAGGCAATGAACCAACGTCTGCTCCTCTAGGCAACGAACCAGGCGTCTGCTCCTCTAGGGCAACGAACCAGGCATCTGCTCCTCTAGGCAACGAACCAGCGCTGTTGCAGGTGCAGGAGGATGCGGGCCAACGTACGCCACAGAGTTCGGAGAGAGAGACGCGAGATAAGGTTTCGAATTCGTCAGAGACGCGTCGGGATAAGATTAAATCGTAATTAAAAGATTTAATTTTTTTTGGGAAATTACAGGTCATGTAAATTAAATGATATTAATATATACATTTACATAGAGTTTAAGTTTATAAATAACCTATAGTTTATAAATAAACCTATAGTTTAAGTTTATAAATAACCTATAGTTTATAAATAACCTATAGTTTATAAATAAACCTTTATAAATAGGTAATATAAAGTTATAATCGATAGGCTTAAAGATTTGATTATAAAAATATAGCTTTTATAGTTATATATATAGGCTTAAAGTTTATAATTAATAGGCTTATAGGTTTGTTTATATAAATAGGCTTAAAGATATATATAAATTATTAGGCTTATAGGTTTAATAGGTTAACTATAGTAACTTAAAGATATATTATAAATTATAGGCTTATAGGTTTAATAGATTAACTATAGTAACTATAGGTTTGATTATATAAATAGACTTAAAGATATATATAAATAGACTTATAGGTTTAATAGGTTCACTATAGTAACTTAAAGTCTATTTATAGTTTATAATTATACTTTATATATCTTATTTATAAACTTTCTATAGCTATATAAATCAAACCTATTTATATATAAACCTATATAATTTAAAGTTTATAAATAACCTATAGTGACTTAAATTATATACATTAACCTATATATTAACCTACAACTATAACTATATAACTTATAGTAACTTAAATTATATATTTATAACTATATAGCTTATAGTAACTTATAGTTAATAAAAGCTTATTTTAATGCTACTATATTATAGCTTATTTAATAAATATAACTGTAAGCTTATAAGTTTGATTATAGCTTTTATCATAGGTTAAAGTATATGTATAAATTCAAGGGGATTTTGGTACAAAGATAGGGCAAAGAAATGTATCCATACTAGTGGAGGAATGTTTGAAAGATGTGGTCCTACCTTTTCCTACAATGGATACTTCATCTCTCCAAGACTCATTATGGAGTGCCGTTTGATGGCCAAAGATTATTTTGCAATCTACTATCATGACTGGCAACTTAATTTGATCAAACGAAAGCTATAGCGGTGATGAAGAAGGGAATCGTTCTGATCCTCCAATTACAAATGCAATTCCTATAACAAGCCCAGAATTTGAAACATTGATTCCTACCATAGATTGTTAGGTATCAAGGACTAGGGAAGATCAATTCACACACAAACCATGATTACATAAACACTTCTATTGCATTGAATGAGAGACTACAAGTTTATATAGATTTTTAGGACTAATAGAGTCTGACCTTTTTTCTAGATCCTTGGTTCTCATCATGTGAAGTAGGTCTCTTCTTGGAGTAATTGGTTTTATTGATCTACATTAGCTCCACCACATGGCAGAGCTAGACCTCAAATAATTCTAGCTCTACGATGTGGTCTAGGTAGAATACAGCTCTACCACGTGGTAGAGCAAGATCAAATGCAATTCTAGCTCCTTGGTTCTTGTCATGTGAAGTAGGTCTCTTCTTGGAGTAATTGGTTTTGTTGATCTGCATGGTACACAGTTAGATCGATGCACTCTAGCTCCACCACATGGTAGAGCTAGACCTTAAATGTAATTCTAGCTCCACCACGTGGTAGAGCTAGACCTCAAAGTATTCGATCTAGCTCTACCATGTGGTAGAGCTGTATTCTACCTAGACCACATCGTAGAACTTTAAGGTCTAGCTCTACCATGTGGTGGAGTTAGAATGCATCAATCTAGTTGTACCATAAACCACGTTGTAGACCTAGAATGCCTAGAGGTCTAGCTCTACCATGTGGTGGAGCTAGAATATATTGAACTAGCTCTACTATCTCGTAACTATATCATGTGGTGGAGCTAGAATGCATCAATGTAACTATATCATGTAACGGAGCTAGAATTCATTGATCTAGCTCTACCATGTGGTAGAGCTATATCAAAATAATCTATCTAGACACCATTGGTATCGCTAGAATGCTTTAAAGTCTAACTTCACCACATAGTAGAGATAGTCTTCAATGGGTTCTATCTCTACCATATGATAGAGCTAGTACTAGCTCGGTCACATGGTAGAGCTATACTTCGTGGTAGAGTCTGATGTAGGTTCCAATCTTAAAAAAAATGCTTTTGCTAGATTTGATTACTAGTTTAACAAGTCCAACATGATTATGTGCAGGATGGATTTCCAATTTGGAGGGAGGGTCTACATGATGTTGAACAATGATTCTGTTGGTATTGGCTGCGTGTGTAGAATTGATCCAAATTCCACTTGTAGTGGAACAAAGATTGGTCAAGGAAATGTGTCATTACTTGTGGAGGAATGCTTGAAGGATGTGGAACTACCATTCCCTACAATGGATACCATTTATCTAAAAAATGCATTATGGAGTAATGTTCGTTGGCCAAAAATGCTTTTAAGGCCTTTCACAAGGGAGTTGGATTTGGAGAGTGGAGTGAAAGATGCAGTGATGCAGATCAAGAAGAGCTTGTGGAACCTCCAATTGTAGATGCAATACCGATAACATCTCCAAAACTTGACATGCAAATCTGAGAATCTTGGAAGAATGAGATGGTTCTTCTAAAGGATGAGAGCATGATGCAGACTATCAATCAAGGGACTATCTTATATGTGTTTCCATTTGAATGTGTCAACTTTCAACAACTTGGTGATGATTGTGTGGATGTGGCTATTGAAAGTGCAAATGAATTTCAAACTATGCCACAAGTGGATAGTATCACCCTAGTTAAATGGCCTATTAAACAACTGACAATGCTGGATGGGAGCCCATTGCAACGCTATGTTCTGCTTAATGGCATGCATGCTAAACATGCTGATGTATGTAATGAGGATAATGATGGAGATGTAACTAATGAGGTTAATGTTGCCCAAACCTCTGCAAAAAGATGCTACACTTTCATAAACATGATTCCAAAGCAGAGACCACAACCAGCTTCTGCCTTTTATATGTCACGTGAATCAGTTCAAAGGATTTCATCCATTGATTGTTGTGCAAAAAAATGTTGTCAGCTAATCGATCGTGATGTACTAATGAGGATACGACAAGACTTTTGGGGACAATCTCAGGAGTCTCGTACAAATTATGTATATGATGCGCTTTCTACAGCTTGGCATCGTGATATAGCTCAAAAAATTAAATATGAATTTAGGTTAAATGGGGTGATTGTTTGTTGCAGAGCATGGTATGAGATGCATGGTATACCAAAGACATCCTTTTACCATTACAGGGAAAAGTTTGAGTCTGGTGTGTGTCAACATCTGCATGGAAACATAGGGGTATTGAGGAGAGGCCTACAACATACTAGTGAGGCAAGAGCACTACTTGATGACTTTGTGAACATGAACTGCGAGCCTGCGCCACACAAAAGTAGAACAATGCTAGATGGCTCAAGGGGAACCAGGTTGTCGATTCCATCAATATTCAAGCAAGTTGACATTTTAAATGAAATCAACGCAACGCTTGAGCAGTTGGGACATGAGAAGAGGCTATCAAAGTCATCGTTTAGTAGAATTTGGAATAAAGAGTACCCACAAGTGTCCCTAACAAAGGCAAGTGAGTTCTCCAAGTGCACCTTGTGTAGTGGTCTCAAGGCAAAACTAGAAGCCAAACCTAGTCTAAAAGAAAGAGCAAGGCTCCTCAGTGAAAGAGATATTCACATGCAACAACAACAAAGTTGCAGGAGCTTATACTATGCATGGCGCATATTTTCAGAAACCCAACCACAAAAGTATGTATGCATCATCCATGACAAGATGGATCAAAAGAAAACAGCCATTCCCAGACTACGGGTCCTTCCCAAGGGTGTGGATTCGGGATATAATTTACCAATTGCATTGATTGGTATGATCACTCATGGCCATGCAGAAGGTCATTATGGACACTTTATTTTGAATGGTTTATGGCCATCTGATCCCAATCTAACAATTGGCTCAATCGCAAGTTGTTTACATAACTTAGAGAGGATGGATAAGCATCCTCTTGGTGATCTAGTAAACAAATGGGCTTCCAAGGAGCAATGTTTCACTTCTACGTGCTTTAAATTCAAGGACAGCTTTAGACAACCACAATATAAGTGATGATGGTAAAGATCCCATTGTTGAACCATGTATAAATCAGGGAGACACAATGAATTGGGTTTCCTTGTTTCGCAAGTTGCCAGAAAACTTGTTGCTACAACTAGATAATTGTGCTGGAGAAAATAAACATCGGTACTTATTTGCCTATTTGTCATTGCTTGTTGCACGGGGTGCTTTCAAAACTGTACAGTTGGGATTTCTAATGGTCAGACATACACATGAGGATATAGATGCCATGTTTAGCAGGTTTTCAGAGAAATTAAGAGTGGGGCAAAGCTTTACTTTACCACATTTGATGGATACTTTAAGAACCAGCTCAACTTCTTCTCCAGCTCCCTTCTTGCTTACAGAGGTCCCTGACTTCAAGGCATGTTGTGATGGCTACATTTGTGATGGGCAAGAAGCACTTATAGGTCACTCCAAACCACTTCTATTCAGGTTCTTCATGGAAGGAGACACACCGGTAATGCAATTTAAGACACATGTAGCTATTCATAATTGGAGTGGAAGTATCTGTCTTTGGAAGACAGACAATGAAGGTAAACCAAGGTTACCAAAAGGAGATCCACCTCTACCACCAATGGTCGAGCATATAAAGATGCATGCAAAAGTAATATCAGGATTGAAGGGTTACATAAAATTTTGGCAGAATCTAAGTAATGGTTCATTTGTGCCAAGACATTATAGGCCCGTGATAGATTATTGGAGTAATGTAATCGAAGAGCTTGGAAAACCAATACAATCAGAGGCAAGAAAGTACACAGATTTTTTGCCAAAATCTGAAGGGTCCCATCAATTAAATGATATGAATGTTGAACAATTGCAAGCACAAAGATTCTTAGGTATGGAAGAACATAATGATCATTATTGTGGGGCCTACACGGGATAAACCAAGGGAGGCATTTAACCCTATGCTACATGTTCAGCAAGGACACTTTGTCATGATGCACCCAGATGACACAAACATCTAACCAGTTTGGCTTGCTATGGTTGAATCGGATATTGATGATGAGCCTACATCACCAAATTACAAGAAACTCTTGATTCAATATTGGGGACCTTGTGCAAGGAAGAAAGGTTTGACAGATGCTCAAGCTTATGCTGATTGTTGGAAGGGATATTGGCAAATTAATGAGGCAGAACAACAAGTATGGGAAAATACTGATGCAATTCTTTGGTCGTGGAAACCAAGGAATCCACCACCATACAAAAGAATCAAGATACCAGAAAAGGAAGCCCGTAAAGCAAAAGCATGCTTAGGCTTGGCTTGTGAGGATGAAGCTTATATTGATGGTTCCTTCAATGAGGAGTAGCATTTGTAGATTCAATATTGACAATGTGGATTTTTAGGTTAATATAACTCTAATATCCAAAAGAGATGTACTTTGGTATCTTCTTTATTTTTTAACGGTTAATATAACTCCAAAAGAGATGTACTTTGGTATCTTCTTTTTTTTTCACTTATTGAATGAAATTTTTCTTTGTGCCTCCTACATCTTTTTGATATAAAAATGTTTCTATCTTATTTGTTAAACTGTTTCATAAATTTTGTGCAGTGTACAACTCAATTGGTGCAGGTCCTTGCAAAGAAACAAATACCACTTTCTTATTAAATGGTGTTTATCAACACCACCTTCCTACATGATTATCAAACTCCTTTCAAATATGTTTATGCACAAATACTAATACCACTTTTTTGGTTTGAATGGTGATTATCAACACTACCTTCCTCCGTTCTATATTAAGAAATTCCACAATAACTTTTCCCACATTAAGTGGGAAATTCCCATAATACATGAAACCTATACATAAGCAAGAGCATTATTATAACAATAGTTGGTCATTATGATTTCTCATATAGTCATTATAGACAAATTTGGACACCATAAGAAGCTAAATAAGATAGTGTTCTCAATCCTCCTTGAATTTTTTTTGTCACATAATTAGCAACGCTATTGCATAAGCAAGTGGGCTTTCCCATATGGAGTCTCTACATGCACTCAGTTGGTTAAAGGATTCATACAAACAAAGAGCTCATAACATTCTTCTAGCCATGTCATAATAGGATCCCGATAATCCTCAGTGTTGGAGTGAGACTTGAATACTCACAGCACACTATTTTTAATATGGAAACAGCATGTTGCTTAGCATAGATGTGGTTAAGCCCATCAAAAGAACAACCAACATACATAGCTTGAAGGCCTAGTTTGCTTTGAATACCTAGTAACACATTAGTTCTTCACCAAAGCAAAATGAAGTAAAGGGATACAAGGTTATAATGCATGTGGAAGAATCGAGGTGCAAGAAAGGTAATGTATAATTCATGCCCAGTAGCATCGTCAAAGTGCCTATATTTTGTATTTAAGAAGAACTAATTGGGAGAAGTGTATATGTAACACAAGGATCTCTGTTCTTTCACCAGCCCAATAAGCAATGTTAAAATTACAAAAAGGAGAACTAGTAAGCAGAAATGAGATTTGCACCATCGATGTCACACACCTTTAAATTTAGTTTAATGAGAGCCTTGAAATCCTCATGCCAATGTATTATATAGAACATGATGTGCTTATGGTTGAAGGCTATAGCCATTAGGAGGTGTGAGACTTGAAAAGCATGCAGGTCACCCCAAAGCTAAAATATGGTTGTTGTTGTGAGCTAGCCAATGAAGTCTTTTACCTTTCTAGGGTGGTATCGCTTCTCTATTGTTGAGATATCGAGCTCAACTAGTGTTGTGGACATTAATGAACCACTTCTTGGGTGATAGCTTCCACACTTATTATGGTTGGGTTGGTAAGATTATGGATGATATGCCGCCATTGCGGTTTATAGGCTATGTGGACATTAGCCACTTTGGTGTACTAGAGTTATAGCACCACTTTGGTGAACTAGAGTTATACATAGTTATAGCGGCAGCTTATGGAGTCGGGTTCACATTATGGATCATGACCTTTGTATATTATAGTACAAGAGTGCTTTCTCTTATAGTATGTGCTCTTATGGTATGGTTGTAGAGGAGAGAAGCAAATAGAAGAAAAATCAACCATGACCTTTGTATATTATAGTACAAGAGTGCTTTCTCTTATAGTATGTGCTCTTACCTCTTTATATTTTATGGTTGTAGAGGAGAGAAGCGAATAGAAGAAAATTCAACCATCCATCTCTCGTGTGTTTCTCTACCCTTGTGTCTATGTGTTTGCTTGCAAGGAGATCAAGCTCTCCCTCTCCCCCAAGCTCTCCCTCTCCCCCACATTCTTCTCATGGTATCAAAACACAAGTACATGTGAAGAGCTTAAGAAGCAAGCAAGAGATAAGCAAAGAAAGCAGTACACGGGTAAGGGTAACTTCATCTCTTTCCCTCTCCCTCGCATTCTTCTCATGGTATCAAAACGCAAGTACATGTGAAGAGCTTAAGATGCAAGCAAGAGATAAGCAAAGAAAGCAGTACACTCGTAAGGGTAACTTCATCTCTTTCCCTAGCAAATCTATGTAGGTAGCTGCTAGAGAAGAGCAACAAGCACAACAGTAAGGTGCATTGTCACATCTTGAGGCACCCTTTGCGGTGAAATAAAGGGCATTATAATGTACGAGAGAGATCTGTAAGAGCTGAGTTAATTTCAAAATTTGGATTCAAGGCCATTTCATACCCCGTTTTGGCTCTATAGTTTTTTGTAAGCACTATTTGGTAAGTTGCTGGAGGTAAAGATATGTGGGAAAAGGATATTGGAAGTTTATAACAGGTGATGAAAAGGAGGTAGAGATTGCTGAAGAAAATCCCATCCCACAACAAGTGCAAGTATATAAAGCATGCCATGAAAGAGCCAAAAACCTGATGTAGTGTGATAGACTCTACGATTGAGCATATACAGGATGCACAGAAAGTAGCAACTACAAAATGTGACCTAAGGGAAGCTAAGTATAAATGAGTACTTAAGGAAGGTTAAACAGCTTAAAGATGGCTCTTGCTTGTATTGGATCACTAGTAGTTAATGATGACAATGATATGGTATCGGGTGAGACCTTGAGTAGTCTTGGCAAGGAATACAAACAATTTTAGATCTCCATTAGAGTTTGAGAGAACTTTCTTGATTTTCAAGGACTAGTCACTCTCCTTATCTGTGAGGAGATGAATATTTGGGGAGGTTCATCCTCTAAAAATTCACATGAGCAGAGAGAAGGCCTTTTATTCAAATACAAGTAGAGGTAGATGAAAATTGTCATCAAAAGGATGCAGTAGTGGTTGATTTGGAAATCAAACCTAGAAACAACAATAACAACAAGAAAATCATTCTCATACATGTGGAAGAGGCCACATGTGGAAGAGGCCACTCTAGATGGAGGTACGGGGAGTCAAAGAGACAGAAGTGGTTGGAAAAGAAATCAAAATACAAATAGCACGGGGTGTTATTATTGTGGCAAACTAGGGCACATTACAAATTACTACTGTAAAAGGTAGAATGACATCAAAAGTGGAAAGTTATATAGCAAGGTAACTATGTATCATTAAGTAAACAGGGAGATGACAAAAGTGAGCAGCTATTTGTAATGTAGCACATGCGTAGTCCCACGATTGGAGATGTGTCAAGATTGGGAGAGATTTGGTATATGTGGAATCTAGCACCTCTAACCACATGACTAATCATGGGGAGTGGTCTAGAGATATAGAGAAAAAATGGAAAAACCTAGGTATATGGAAACAAGTGTGATGATACTGTGCATCCCATTGTGCATGTTAGTAAAGTGCCAACGTCAATGCAGCATGGCAAGATGAAGTACCTAGAAGATGTAATTCATGTTCCTAATATTATGAAAAACCTATTTTATGTTGGAAAGATAGTTGATTAGGGTTTACAAGTGAGGTTAAATCCTCAAGGGTACTTTCGTATAGATATTGACATATAGCACAAGCGCATTGATTATGTGAATATATAATGGTTGAAGTCTACCCCAAAATATTATTGCAAGTTTGTCGAAGTTGATGGTAGTTTAAAGTATATAAAACATGAAAGCTTGGTAAGTAGGCCAAACATGCTTTCCTACATAAAAAGCACGTAGGTGCAAGGCCATTAAATGTTATACATTCCGATGTATGGGGACCGACCAAGACTATAACAATTGCAAGTTGCTATACATTCCGATATATGGAGACTGACCAAGACTATAACAACAGGTATTATGTTATGTTCATTAATGAGCACACTAGGAAAGTGTGGATTTATTTCATAAATGAAAAAAGTGAGGTGTTTGCTCACTTTCAAAGATTTCAAGCCTTGGTTGAGAAGAAAAAAGGTATGCAAATCAAATGCCCAAGATCAGATGGTGGGGGAGAACATATCTCTAACGAGTTCAATATTTCTTAAGAAAGCACAAAATCAAGAGAAAATTTACATATGCAAGTACACTCTGTTAATATAATGGTGTTATAGAAAGAAAAAATAGGCACATTGTAGAAAGTTTCTCGTTCCCTGATGTTTGAAAAGAGTACGTCGGATTATTTTTGGGCTGAAGTAGTAGCAATTATTGTTTACATTATGTTCAGGACCCCCACTGCAGTTGTTTATAGCATGATGCCTAAACATAAGTTTACAGGCATAAAACCAAATGTGTATCACTTGAAAGTGTGGATGTATTGCATATGTGCATGTTCTTGATGAAGTGAGAACCAAGTTGGATCTAAAGGTAGAGAAATGCATCTTCATTGGTTATGCTTTGGAGTAGAAAGGTTATAGATGCTATTACCCTACCACTCGTGAGATGCGAGTAAGTAGAGATGTTGTCTTTGATGAGACGAGTAGCTGGTATGCATCAATGAAGGCAACTAAAGATGTAAACTGAAGATGTAGATATAAGAAATCATGATGATGCCCCACATGTAAAGCAACAATCATAGCTGGTATGCATCTTCATTGGTTATGCTTTGGAGTAGAAAGGTTATAGATGCTATTACCCTACCACTCGTGAGATGCGAGTAAGTAGAGATGTTGTCTTTGATGAGACAAGTAGCTGGTATGCATCAATGAAGGCAACTAAAGATGTAGATATAAGAAGTCATGATGATGCCCCACATGTAAAGCAACAATCATAGGTTCTTAGTGGACCTAGAGAGTCTTAGTAGTGGATCTAGTGTTAGTCCATGGTCAGGTAGGTTGAGAACATATGTAAGGAATGTAGATGCATCATCTCCTGGTATTAAAGGTGTTGGTACACACGTATCATGCAAAGGTAGATCAACCTTTTATGCCTGATCTATCAGCACTTCACTCTTATGTGGATGGTGACTCTCTAGAAGCTCTGAGTAGATTCTTAATGAGGAGCTTAGCATTCCGTCACTCTTGGTGTGCAAGAAGAATTAGGGTTGTTTTAAGGACACTTAATAGTGATCTAAGTGTACGTAGGTCTACTCGGGTTAGATACCATGAGAGATCAACCTTTTATGCATTATCTATCAGCACTTCACTCTTATGTGGATGGTGACTCTCTAGAAGCTCGAGTAGAGCCTTGATGAGGAGCTTAGCATTCTGTCACTCCTAGTGCAAGGAGAACTAGGGTTGTTTTAAGGACACTTGACAATGATCCAAGTGTACGTAGGTCTACGTGGGTTAGATACCATGTTGACAAGTTGAAATATGATGGATATATAGCCCATCACTATGCTTACATGGTTAAAGCAATACAAGGGATAAAGTCCACTTATTTTGAGCAAGTCCTTGGAAATAAAAAATGGAAAGATGGCAGCATTGGATATAAATGAGACATGGAAATTAATGACTTTGCCTAAGGATAAGAAGGCAATTAAATGTAAGTGGGTGTACAAGGTCAAGCATAACTAATATAGATCTATGAACAGGTATAAGGCAAGTCTAGTTGCCAAGACCATGATCAAACAAGATCGAGAATTATCTTGTTAGCATATCTATCTAATGAAATTTTTTCACATTATGTGAAAAAGACAAATAGAGGGATCACATTGCTAGTCATTTATATAGATGACTTGATTATCACTGGTGATAGTGATGCTAACATACATCATGTCATAATGCTTATGAAGTAGAAGTTTGAGATGAAAGATTTGGGTAAGTTGTGGTATTTTCTTGGTATAGAGGTGTTGAGATCACATGATGGCATTTTACAGTATGGCTTAGACATGTTGGTATGATAGGCTATAAGCCTATTTTAGTGCCATTGAGTAGAACACTAAGCTTTCTACATATACATGGGAGATTTGGAGGACCCCACAATGTATAGGTGCGTAGTGGGTAGCTTGATCTACATGACCATTACTAGGCCATATTTGAGCTATACTTTAAACTTGTGAGTTAGTTTAATACAGGCCCCCAGGAAGTCACATTTGCCACACTTGGATGTTGCTAGATGGATTCTTAGACACATAAGGTCCACTGTTGATTATGGGATTTTCTATGAGGTTGGTAGAGAGATATAGTTACATGGGTATATAGATGTTGATTGGGCTGGTAGTGTCTCAAACAAGAGATCTACCTAGCGGCTTTATGTTTTCTTTTGAGAGTGTTGTTGATTGGGCTGGTAGTGTCTCAGATAATAGATGTTGATTGGGCTGGTAGTGTCTTAGACAAGAGATCTACCCAATGGATTTATGTTTTGTTTTGGGAGTGTTGTTGTGAGTTAGAGCAGCAAGAAATAGCTGACAGTGTTGCTTTAGCAAGTATAGAGGTAGAGTACATGGGCGCTACTATGGCAGCTTGTGAGGTAGCTTGGTTTCAAAAGCTACTTGGTGATATGGGTCAGTCCATGGATAGTGTCGTGTAACAACATGAGTAGCATACAACTGGATTATCATTTTGTGAGGGAGAAGGTTTTAACACGTGATGTGGATTTGGAATATGCCAGCATAGAGGATCAGGTGGCTGACATCTTCATGAAGACCTTGGGCGTACAGAGAAGCTCTGCAAGTTTAGGAGCTTACTTGGAGTGTAGTGTGTGGAGTTAAGCTTGCGGAGGAGTGTTGAGATATCAAGCTCAACTAGAGTTGCGGACGTTGATGACATGCCTAGGTGATAGCTTCCATACCTATGCCACTGGTTGGGTTGGTGAGATTATGGGTAATATGCCACTAGTGGTTTATAGGCCATTTTGGTGTACTAGAGTTATGGCATAGTTATAGCACCAAATTATGTAGTCGGGTTTACAACAACCTTTCTATGTTATAGTAGGAGAGTACTTTCCCTTATAATATGGACTCTTATCTCTTTATTTTATGGTCGTAGAGAGGAGAAGAGAATAGAAGAAAATTCATTCATGTATCTCTCTTATATGTGCTTGTCTACTCGTGTGTGTGTGTGTGTGTGTGTTTGCTTGCAAAGGAGCTCAAGCTCACCCTCTCCCCTGCATTCTTCTCATCCATCAAATTGGTTAGAGAGTAGCTGGCTGAGAGTGTGTTTGCTTGCAAAGGAGCTCAAGCTCATTATCTCCTCCACATTTTTCTCATCCATCACACCGGTTAGAGAGTATCATGCAAAAATAATGCTTAAAGGGATTTGCACTACATAAATCTCCTCCTTGAGATGGTCATTTACAAAAGGGGTCTGCGCTACATATACCTCCTAATTGAGATGGCCATTTACAAAAGCTAACTATTCGAATAATGGTCAATCTAGTGGTGGGTATCTCAAACCTAGGGGTCTGCACTACATAAACCTCATCCTTGAGATGGCCATTTATAAAAGTAGATTTCACATCCATTTGCACTATTTCCCACTTACCATGAGCGACCAAGGCTAAGACTATTCAAATAATGATCAATCTAGCAGTGAACCAAAAGATTTACCTTATACTTATCCCCATCAATGTACAATCAGACTTACTTGACCTTCCAAACTTACTTGGTGCCAATAACCCTTCATTTTATAGGATGATCCATAAGGTCCCAAGTGTGGTTTCTCATACTATAAGACTCCCCTCCAATTTAGATATGCTAATGCTTCCTCCAAACTGGTTGGCTCCTATACTTTTATTATCTCAAGGCTATACTGACAATGTGGGCGGAGGCCCTCTTCTACTCCTCTATTATCTTAGATCTATAAATAACTATTGATTCTTCTATGATTTCTATCCAAGAGAGTTGCTTCACCCATTTAGGAAATCACCCGTTATTTGGTGCTATAGGCTTCTCTTCCTCATTAAATGATTCCACCTCTTTTGGTTGTTTCTACTAGGCTACTTCTTCATTGAAGGATGCAAATGAAGTCTTCTCATCCACTTGATGAGACTCTTCTATGAACATCACATTAGAGTTGACAATTATCTTCTTTGGCTCTAGGTTAGTGCCCCTTAGACTCCATATTATACCCCAAGAAGATACACTTTTTACTCTAAGAATCCCACTCGGTTCTAGACGAGTCTGGAATATGCAAAAAATAGTCACAATCAAATGTCTTGAAATATGCAATTGAAGGTTTCTTACCAGAATAAGCGTCCTGAGGTGTCCTGCCCCACTATCTTTATGTAACTCCTAGTACTAATGTTAAGTGTCGCGGCTTAAAAGATATTCAGAATTCCTTCCCCTTTAGGCATACTTTGTGTTATCTCCACACAATTGTGTGATTCTTGCACTGCAAAACCATTTTGTTGTGTAGAGTATGAGGACCTATTAAATATCTTTTGATCCCATGCCCCTTGTAGTAGGCATTGAATTCACTTGATGTGACTTCTTCTCCTTGACCTATTTGTTGAAATTTATTCAGCCTCTTTCCTATCTTATTCTCTACCAAACTATGCCATATTTTAAAATTTTCAAAAGCTTCAGCCTTATCCTAAAAAAAGTGCATCCTGTAAAAAATACACCCACATCTTCCTACTGAAGTCATAGATCACTAAAATGAAGAATTATCCAATGTAATGGTTAGCATATGGACAAGCTCTAGGAGCCTCTTTGCATGATTCTTTCTTTCTTATGGAAAAGTATATGGAAATGTTGCCCATCATACAAGATTTACATACATCTGACATCTCAAAAAATTCTAGTAGATGTACTACAATCCCAATCCTTTGCATCTATTTTTTAGACTATAAAATTCATGTGCTCAAATCTTTCATGCCATAGCTTACTTATCCTGACATTGTCTTGGGCTATAAAAGCTGAGAGCTCATACAAATTGTGTTAGATTCCCCTAACATTACTGCTAGTATATAACTACACTAGCCTTATTAAAGGGAGCATTTAAATCACAATTAGACATCAGATTCCTCTTGAACATAAAGGACATCTCAAGACTTCACCATTACTAGAAACAAAAGAAATGGTAACTATTCCCATGGTTGGGCATTTGGCATTATTCCCCCACATAGGCCTCTTGAGGGAGCTATATAACCAGCCCTTTTTAACTAGTCGTATGTTGAGATGATCCACTGTTGATGATCCATGAACTATCGGATGTGCTGAGGAATGTTCAATCTTTGCACAAAATTCTTCCATTCCCATAAATAGCTCCAAATATGCTTCAACACTATTCCTAGACTCCTACTTTAAAGGCTTCATTGTCGTTCTTCTCATCTACATGATTTGATCACATGATTAGGCTTATCTTACATTATAAACACTTTACCTTTGATTTCTTCTTCTTAGAAGAATTAGGATTGAAGCCCTTCCCCTTGGCTTTCTTTGCCTTTGTGTAGAATACAGTGTCACTACCATCTTTGGCTTTAAAACACATCTTGTGAACTCCCTAATAGTAAGAGGTACTTGCACACTTACGTATTCAATGAGGTGTCATACTTTGGGTAAAAGTACTGATGTACCTGTGATGTGGTGATCCCCACTAGCACCATCTAATCTCACGGCTCTACTTTGCTAGTTCTTTAAAATATTTTTTTGTTGTAATTTGATTCTCAAGGTTTTGTATCCCTTTCTCATACGAACTTGCTATACTTTAGAAGTTATGGTAGTATGTTGAATCAAAGTATGCTGAATCAGATATGGAGTAGGATCAAGCTTTGTATTAACCCTTGCTTACAATTTCCCACAAATATAAATCAACAATGGACCTAATCTTAAACTTCCGAAGAGTGTAAGTTGTCCCATCTAAATTCCCATCACTAAAAGGTGGAGGGAAGGCACAAGCATTATTTGTAGGTTATGGGCCATCTCTCTAAATCTGACTTTAAATAGAGCAAAACTACTAAAAAAGGCTTTACCTAGAGCCTAAGCTCTGATATCATGTAAGAATACACAAACATAGAAGCATAACCTTCACAATATAAAGCACTAAATTACAAAAAAGAAGAAGAGAGTAAACAATTTTATTGCTCACAAAATTTGATTACAAACTGATGGTCCACCCACCCCTATGCTTTGGGTAAGGAGCTTTGATGGTAATCTAAATAGACTATGGATGGAGGGTGGTGACTCTCCATCACTCTCCTTCCATGTATTCATGTGCTCTGGGTAAGGAGCTTTTTTAGTGCTCTAGACAGAGTCTAGATAGAGCATGTCTTGCACATACAAGGGTGCACTACTATAATGAAGGTAGTAGTGCACCCTAGACAGAGTCTGGATGGAGCATGTCTTGCACATACAAGGGTGCACTAATACAATAAGGGTAGATCTCAATTTGTACAAGACAAGATATGAAATGGAGGAACCACCACTAGACTATATATAGTCTCCTAGTGGGCAGCAATGTACCTTTTGACTATTGTCGTCGACATGGGTACATGAACTAATTGTGTAACCCAAGGATAAGCTATCTCGAGAAGATCTCCTTATATCTAAGACTGTGGTTCATTGAACCAGACTTGCATGCATCCTACTTAGCAAGGTACCATGTCTACATAAGCCATCTCCTAACCATTTGGCCATATTTAGCCCCACCATCTAGTGTCTAAACTGGGAATTGCTAGGTTCCCAGGTGCTCACACCATAGATGGCTACTCCTCATATAGGGGGCCTTACAAAATAGAGCACCACATCCACATTCATGGAAGAGGTCATTTTTTAAGGAAGATGGCAATTGGCGTGCTAGTAAAGCGAGGGTGATAGGAAGGTAAGATGATAACTGGCATGCTAAGATTAGACTTCAGCCTAGTAAGTAGTTCATGATTGCTATTTTCCAAGAGTTAGGACCAAACACCTTGCTCACATTTGGCAATCTTGTTGAGGAGATACGGAGTCTTTAAGGGAAAGACTGGAATAAAGATGAAGTCTTTAGGGGAAAGATTGGAATAACTCACATCATTAGATGAAGTCAACATAATAGCTATGTAGTCATTGCAAGTAATTTAAGACATGAAGAAATATTGACACCATAATGATAAAAGTTGTGGTGGCATAGTGGTTAATGCAGGTACCTCACAAGTTGGATGTTTACGATTATCGTAGTTTAATTAATAGGAAATTTTAACCTTAGCTTTTTATTTTTATTTTATTTACTAAGATATGGTATGCATATGAAGATAACAAACTCTACGCCCCTCAGACAATGATGAAAACAAAGATATGGGCTTGAAAAAGGCATGCACAACCTCTTTTATATTTGCGGAGAGGCCCCTAGAGCTCCATGGCAAGGTCGGGAACAAGTACGAAAGGTCCAGAAGATTCCAAGAATTTCTTTTAATCGTGCTGACCTTAATCGTGACTCTTAACTCTAAGGGTTTAAATGCCCGCCTAAGGTTACTCTGCTCCCATTGGTTAATTAATAAATGAAAAAAAGGTTTGGCACCTAATAATATATATGTACCCACAACGTTCTTCTGAGTGCGTAATAATTAATGAGCGTGTGAGCGTGTATTCTCAAAAGGTTTCATTAAGGTTTTCCAACATAATTTTCCATCATGTTTTATGGGATAAAGTTCCTTAATTAGCAACATTTGACAAACTGCATTTCCTTAATTAGCAACCTCTGGCTCATGAATACGTAACCCCCTCTCTTTGTCTCGTGAGTGACTACTTCGCTGCTTTGCAAGTGATGTGCTCAGGCTCGCTACCCTGCAGGTTTATCTTGGCTGATGTGCCCGCTTCAAAAATAGGCACTTAGCCTCTCTACTCGGTCTTTCTCTCTCTCGCATGCGCCTTGCCCTCCGGCTCCCTCCCTTTTTCTTTGATGCAGAGACTCGTCCCCTCTGCTGAGTCCTGCTCAAGCTCTAGGGTTCTCTCCCCTCTACTCAGTCTTGCTCATGCGTGTTGTGTACATGTTTTCCTCTTGAAAGAGGGCATGGCTTCTTTTGTTGTTTCCTTTGTAGAAGAGAAGACGTACGAGCACCTATTTGCCGTACCATCACATGGCCTGCATGTGGCCGGCTCTTTATAGTAGGCATAGCAATAGAAGTAGCATTAGTAACTTGCAATTGAGACCTTCATTGTATTAATTAATGCCCGCGTGGAGTGGGCACCCAATATGCATACCTGTTTTGTTAATGGGCTTTCACCAATAAGGGATAGTGAACATGAAACTTGGTTCCAATAGTTCCATGTCGTTTGAAATAGTCCATACTTGGCCGCGGACACGGCCGTTTGTCCCTCCTCTGTGTCCGGCGGTCAGGTCATAGGCCATTCTTCTAAAGCCCTGTTCCAAGCTTTTGCTGCACGGTAGATGTAAACCGAAGAGCATGCTCGAGTGTAGTGTAGAAGAAAGAGGTACGATTTTGTATGGAGAGAGAGTTCTCGCTCCACGCTTATCAGATTACTCGTTTTATTATCTCTGTCAATCGCTGCTGAGCTTGCAGGTGAACAAGATTTTACTGAGGTTTAGCAGGTGAATTATTCTAGGGTTAATCAGGGTTGCATTGGGTGCTTTGAAACTAGGGTTTTTTTGAAGCGGTTTATGGGGTTTATTAGAATTTGTCAGGGTAATGGCAAGATTAGCAGTTGTTTATTAAGGTTTTGGCCTATCCCAAAAGCATTTACCATTGAGAAAGGACTACCTGTATGGGCTCAGGGCTTGAAAAAAAGAACTCCTATGCTTCTAGCACAGGGCTACAGAATGGTCACGAATATGACAATTTTACAGGCACCGCTGGCCACCTTATTTTCAAAATGGGTAGGCCCATGACCTTTCTCTTTGTATGACATGTCAGCAATAGACACAGAATGGGTGCAGGTGCAGGTGGAGGTGGTGGTGGTGAAGAATTGCTGGTTGGGCTGCAATCATAGCAACCGAGGGTCATGACGTGTCATAGTTACATGCCTGGGAGGGGCTGATATATATATATATATATATATATATATATAATCCCGTCGGAAGGTTTGCATCCCGATTACCTGCAACACTTTCCTTCCTCCCCAAGACCATCGCGGCAAAACGCCAGTTGGCTAATTGGGAAAGGCCATTTTCATCAAAATTCTACATCTCGTTAAGCTTGGCCATAGAAAATCAGTATCCTACCTCGTTGACATGAATTTATTGGAACTCATGGAGATGTTGCATCACCTTCTTCCTGGAGAATGCCCTTCTCAACATTCTTCCCCTATAGGATTGCAGACGGAAGCTGGCCTCAGCTTCATGAAGCTGACAAACAATGGCAATGATTTACCTGTAAAATTTACTGTCATCCAGCACCACGTATTATTGGAACTCATGGAGATACTGCATCACCTTCTTCCTGGAGAATGCCCTTCTCTAGAACTAACATCTCTCATGGACCACTATCATTAACCAATTTTGGTTTATCTTAATCTGGTGGGAAAACCAAATTTGGGCCATGATACTGTTCAACATACCCAATCCACTTCTTTGAAAGGGACATCAGTTTGTGCTTGTTTGCTTTCGTAAATTGCTTCTGTTGATTCTTCCAGATGTCTTTCTTGATCTTCCTCATCATCCAATCGATCGTTGTAACATGCAATAAAGCCTTCTTTATACCCGTGAGTTTATGCAATTCCAATTTGAGAGAGAAGAGAAGAGAGAGAGAGAGAGAGAGAGAGAGAGAGAGAGAGAGAGAGAAGATAGATGGTTGACACAGTATTGGGTCCCAATTACCCACCGAAGGGCCTCCCCTTGCAAGCAGGAGTATTTGCTTATATTTCTTTGGAGAACTTTGTACAATGAGTATGAATGATGACTGAGGTTTGCCCACCACAAGGCGAAGTAGACTGAATGTAGGCTGAACCATATGCTATCCAAGCTCCTTTGAATAGCTCTTCAATGACCACTATGCAAACCCTAAACTGAGGGATGCACAGCTGAATGCTGAAGAATGCTCTTCACGGAGGCCTTGGGACTATAGCATAATCAAGTGCTGAATGTTGAATGTATGCGCGAGATGTCGGAGGCTCTAGGCACACATAACTGCTTGAGAACTGCTGAATACTGATTTGATGAATGATGATTCAGGCTGAGAACTGAGCGCTAGTATTTATACGGAGTTTTGCTACTGATGAGCAAGTCGAGATGCTGTTGGCCTATTTGTGTAAGCCTAGCGGAGCGTGCCGTGACAGATTCAACCACGTATCCAAGAGATAGAAATAGAGAGAGAAGATAGAGAGTAGGGTTTAGAAAATTTTGCACAGGACACGCATTTAGCGGGGAATAGGGCCCGCCCCCTTTCAGGAATTTATTCAGGAACAATCCATAGGCAGGATCAATACAACCAATGAATACAAAATCAAAGAAATATGTCGATGTAGAATCCGTGAGTCAGAGTCGATGTCAAGGCACCAGATTTTTGATGCTGAGCATGTTAGAAGTCATCTCCTGTCTTAATCAGACACCAGGGCCTCTGTTGTGGGTGTGCCCGCCCTGTATAGGTGTTTCATCATTTTTCCTCACTCCCCGTATTTTTTTCCATTTTTCCATGGTGTGGATGGATGCCACATGTTGGCAGGAGCCCATGGTGCTGGCCGACTGCACCTCATGTGCTCCTGGTGGCTGGCCGACTGCCTATGCTGCAGTCGTGGAGGCTTTTATGCTGGCCGACCTGGTTTTATACACTCGTGGAGATATTGTGCTGGCCAACCTGCTTTATGCAGTCGTGGAGAGCCTCTAGCGCTAGCCGACTGCATCCATGGGGCATATAAATAGGCCCCATGCTCCTCACCATTGTATCATTCAGTTTTGTGCGGGATCTTGTGTATAGAGAAGAGTTTACACGCCTATTTCTCTGTCTCTTGTGCTGTCTATTTTCTGCACTCTACTTGCTCTTGTGAACCCAAGTTTGGTTATCATTTCCGTTGCATATTTTGACATGGTATCAGAGCCCTAGGCTCGTGATAGATCTTGGGAGTTTTCTGAGCAAGAGGGGGATAGTTAGATTGCTGATTAGTGGACTGTTTTGGACTGTTCGGGAAGAGAAGGTGCAAGGGGAAGGTGGGCTAAGGTGCTGGACAGCCACTTGCAGGTTTTAGAGTTTTTTTTCCCACCCAGCCACCCTTTTCAATTTCATCCCCGCGATGGTAGATTTACTAGGGATGGCTGAGAAGCACGTGAAGATTCCGACTCTCCCCACGTTCCCTGTGGACCGTCAGTTGGACGGGAACAACTACGGCATCTGGAAGGTTATGATGGAGTCTGTGCTGGAGTCATATGACCTTGCTGATTTCATCGTCATCAGGGTTCCACAGCCGGAAGCAGAGGAAGGGGAGCTACTGTTGATGAAGAAGGATCGAGAGGCACAGGCACACATGTGGGATCGTGTCAACGCGAGGGTCCGGTCATTTATTTTCCTCAACTGCACACCGCAATCAATCATGTAAAGCACATGACGCTGGCCAGAGGCATATGGGAGCACTTGGCTTCTCTTTATAACATGGTATCACCCATGAAAAGGATCTCCTTGGAAGTGCAGATGCGGGTTATGAACCTTGCAAAGTCCTCGACGATACGGGAACACATTAACAAGCTGCAGTCCCTTCAGCAGGAAGTCCTCCAAGTTGGGAAGGAGATATCATCTGAAGACATGGCCATCACTTTGCTGGCCCACTTGCCTGCTCAATATTCCGCTTTCTACTCCTCGTTGATTACAAGTGGCAGGCTCAGCACCATTACCTGGGAGGAGCTTGTGCCAATGGTCTTGGACCAAGAGGAACGTTTCACAAACCCTCCTCACAGCGGCGGTTCGGAGGCCTTAACTGGCCAACGGTCGAAAGGCCGGAATAACAACAAAGGCAAAGGGAAGGCTTCACCGGAGAAGTCTTCTGAGAAGAAGCATGACTCAGAATGAGAGAAGCTGAAAGCCGAAAGATCATGCAATGATTGTGGCGAGAAAGGCCATTATTGGAGGAACTATCTTAAGCGGACAGGGAAGAGTGCTGATTCCTCAGCCTCAGCTGCAAAGACTCCTGCATTTGTGCACTTAGAGATGATGGACTCCGACGCTTCATCGTCTTCGAGCGAGGAGGCAGTTGGCTTCACTGCGAAGGATACCCGGGAATGGATTCTTGACAATGGTGCTTCCAGGCACATGACTCTATCCCGTGACTTTTTGTTGGATCTGAAAGGGCAGTCAGGTCGCATCTTTATTGGCGACAACTTCACTATTCCGATACACAGTGAGGGCCGGATGGAGATTATTCCCGATGGCAAGGGGGGCAAGCATGCTTCCCGTGTTCTTTATGTCCCTGCTTTGGGTTTTTATCTTCTGTCAGTGCATGAAGTATGCAAGACTGGCTTTCGGGTGGAATTTGAGGAGCATTCAGTTGCTCTACGGGACCGTGAGACTGGCCAGGTTGTTTGGGAAGGCGGTGTGGAGAATGGTATCTACAAGCTCTTTGCACTGTCCTCGTTAGGTTCTCAGGTCGGAGATTTGTGGCACTTTCGTTTTGGCCACTTAAATGTGGATGCACTTCGGCGAGCTTTCCGAGACCAGATGGTGGTTGGCTTGCCAGATGTTGGCAGTAGGCAAGGACGTTGCAGTTCTTGCATACGTGGTAAGCAGTAACCATTGGAGTTGATTCACACTAACTTGTGTGGACCTCAGCAGACACCATCTTTGGGAGGATCTCTCTACTTTATGCTGCTTGTTGATGATTGTACTAGATTCACGTGGGTCTACTTTCTTTCCCAGAAGGACCAAGCTTTTGCGTGGTTCAAGGATTGGCACGTGATGGTGGAGAAAGAGTCTGGATTTCAGGTAAAGACTCTCAGGGCTGACAAAGGAAGTGAATTCTCCTCGACTGTATTTCTTAGATTTTGTGCAGATCATGGCATCAAAAGAGAACTGGCCAATACAGGATCGCCTTCGGAGAATGGAGTTATAGAACGCAAGAACAGGACTGTGGTGGAGATGGCGAGGACCATGCTGGAGCATCGTGATCTTCCTCGTTCACTTTGGGGAGAGGCTGTGGCAACGGCTGTCCATACTCTCAACCGATCTCCGACGACTTCAGTACCCCATATGACTCCATTTGAGGCATACTTTGGCAGGAAACCTGATGTCTCACACTTCCGTGTTTTTGGGAGTGATGCGTATGTACATATTCCAAAGAAGCAGAGGGGGAAGCTTGACTCCAAGTCCCGCAAGCTTGTATTTGTGGGATATAATTCTCTTTCCAAAGGATACAAATTGTATGATCCAGATAGGAACGAGATTGTTGTCAGCCGGGATGTGGTCTTTGACGAGCATGTTCCAGTATCCACTGTCGAGGAGCCGCCGCTTCTTGGAGATCCAGAGGAGTTTGATGATGATTCCCAGACCATTATTCCAGTTGACCAACCTCAGTCAGTACCGGAGGTTGAGCCCGCAGCTAGAGTAGAGCCCCCGCGACCATAGGAGGCTCCACGATCTGTTTGAGTACCTAGGTGGTGGTTAGACACCCTTCGGGAGTTAGGTGTCACGGAGTTACCCTCCGAGTGGACCACAGAGGATGGCCCTCGAAGATCACACAGAGTCCGAGATAAAAGCAATACAGCGGAGCTTCTTCAGGTAAACTATGCTTTGATGTCTCGTATTATGCGGGACAAAGAGCCCACTTGCGTCAAGGAAGCCCTTTCACAGGATACTTGGAGGAAAGCCATGCAGGTGGAACTTGATGCCTGCTGCTGTCCAGCCTCCTTATCTCTGAGGTTTGAGAGGGGGCTGATTGGTTTTGGAGCCTTGCATCGTTGGACAACACTTGAGAAAAGTTTTTGAGAGCTGAGATTTGTGTTTCTTGTTGCTGTGGATAGTGTACGAACAAGGATGACATCCAACTATGCCCATTGGAAGCTTCACATGCGGATCTGTTTCATCCACAAGGGTTTGTGGGATATTGTTCAGGGCACTGAGAGGAAGACCGAGCGTCCTCAAAACTCTAGGAGGTGGACTCAGGATTAGGAGGATGAATTTGTTGCAGAATTACAAGACTGGGAGAATCAGGACTCGAAGGTGCATTCTGTGCTTGTGTGGACCATCACAGAGGTCTCACCGGACGTGCAAACTCTCACCAATGCTCATCAAGTATGGTGTAAATTGGAGGATCTCTGTGCTCGAGATTCATCGACGAGGGTAGCTATGAAACTCACGGTGCCTGGTGGACTAGGGCCTTTGACACACTTGTTGATACCATATTTGCAAATTAAAACATTTAAACATGGCCACAGCCTTAACACATATCCATCATCACTTTGCATAAAACATAAAAGATGGATAAAACATCCACAAATGCTGAAAGTGGAGCTTGCACATGTGACACCGCATAGAGGTCGGAATGGGCTGACCCCCCCTTGGAGTATTTGATTACCCAAGGAGAATAATATCATGTACAAGCTTTGAGGGCCTTACTCTCCCCACGGGAGATGCCGGATTATCCATATACAACCATCGTTGGACCAAACACACGGGCTATCATGAAAAGAAGCCCCTAAATACCATGAATGTGTGTAAACCACCTCTTCTCGTGAGGGTACTGTTCTCCCCCATCACTACTGGTCTTCAAGATGCCATATGTGAAAAACTTAGCTGCAGCAAATAATATACCATGTACATCACCATGAACAAGGCGGGCAGCACCATGGGCAACCAAAACAAGTCAGGACAGCACCAATAGAGCTGGTACAGCAGCTACAGTATCTGAAACAGTAGGTATAGTCCTCGGACCTCCACTCAGCCGGTACATGTACAATGGCTAGTACAGTGGTTGGTACATCAGCTAGAGAATCTGAACAGTAGGTACAGTCCTCCGCTCAGCCGGTACATGTACAATGGCTGGTACAATAGGTACAAGGGTTGGTATAGCAAGTACAAGGGTTGGTACAACCGGTACAGTGGTTGGTACAACAAGTACAACAAGTACAAGAGTTGGTACAACAAGTACAGTTGCGAGAAATCATAATAAAATGATTAAATACCCTTGCCTTCAGTATTTCGTTGTGATGGAAGCCTCCAAAACAGCCCCCAACTCGAATATTCTATCATGGTGGATCCTGCGCTGAAGGGTCTCCAAAACCAAAGGTTAAGGGTTCGAATCCCTTTTCTCCTGATTACCTGGCTCTTGCAAGATTTACTAATTTAGTCATAGGGAGGAACCCATGTCACCACAAACGGAGTCTTACCTATCGGAGCCGGTATTCTTCATGGGCAGCCTTCAAGAGAGAGAGAAAGAGAGTAGCCATCATTAGGTTTGCTTGTAATGGGGGTAGAGGCTAGTGTGCAGCAAGAGAGCCTCCTCAAATGAAGAGAGATGGCTCCAATTTATAGATTTGGGCCTCCTATGAGCTAAAATGGCAAGAGAAGGCTATAATGACAAGTGTGAGGCCAATTGTCTTACTTTGGTCCACTTTCTTGCCACATGTCCCAATCTAAGAGATGGGTTCTCCCATAATCTTTATCTCTAAAAATATCCCAACTGGTAGCCCATTTGTCATAGGTACTTTTACAACTCTTGGTATCTGCTCAATTCCAAACGTAATGACGCGAACAGAATTTCCATCGAAGTCGGGCCAAAAATAGCAACTCTTCTAATTTTTAGGAGTGTGATCCTTTCTATTCTTGGATAATCCCCCATTCATTCCCAAAGCTTGTTCTTTCCGAATATTTGGATGTTCTAGAGTCCACCAAACCCCTTTCATACTGAAAATGTCTAGGCTGGTGACATCTTTCTGGCCTTTTTAAAAACTCGTGGTGCCAATGAAACTCGTGGTGCCCGGGGGACTAGAGCCTTTGACGCACTTGTTGATACCATCATTGCATATTAAAACATTTAAACATGGCCACAACCTTAACACATATCCATCATCACTTTGCATAAAACATAAAAGATGGATAAAACATCCACAAACGTTGAAAGTGGAGCTTGCACATGTGACACCGCATGGAGGCCGGAATGGGCTGACCCCGCCCTTGGAGTATTTGATTACCCAAGGAGAATAATATCATGTACAAGCTTTGAGGGCCTTACTCTCCCCACGGGAGATGTCAGATTACCCATATACAACCATCATTGGACCAAACACACGGGCTATCATCAAAAGAAGCCCCTAAATACCATGAATGTGTGTAAACCACCTCTTTCCATGAGGGTACTGATCTCCCCCATCACTACGGGTCTTCAAGATGCCATATGTGAAAAACTCAGCTACAGCAAATAATATACCATGTACATCACCATGAACAAGTCGGGCAGCACCATTGGAAACCAAAACAAGTCAGGACAGCACCAATAAAGCTGGTACATCAGCTATAGAATCTGAAACAGTAGGTACAGTCCTCCACTCAGCCGGTACAACTACATGTACAATGGTTGATACAACAGGTACAGTGGCTGGTACAACAGCTACAGAATTTGAAACAGTAGGTACAATCCTCCACTCAGCCGGTACATGTACAATGGCTGGTACAATAGGTACAGTGGTTGGTACAGCTGGTACAAGGGTTGGTATAGCAAGTACAAGGGTTGGTACAGTAAGTACAGTGGTTGGTACAGCTAGTACAAATACAACAAGTAAGGGTTGGTACAACAAGTACAGTGTCATTCCCTGAAGGCAGTTCCATGTAGTCGTTTCTTATGAAGGCCAAGGTTATCCATGACCAGTTACTGGCTATGGGTGTTGCTTTGTCCTCTTCTCAGCTGGCTGCCCTTATTCTCACCAAGCTTCCTCCGGACTATGATGTGATTTCTCGATCTTTTTGTCAGGTCACATCCACTGAGTTGTATTTTGATGATCTTAGCTCCCTACTTTTGGAGGAGTCTGTTCTTGTCTCACAAGGTAAGTTGAAGGTGTCAGTCAATAGTTGTGACCAGGCACTTTCCTTAGTTCAGAAGAAAGGTCGGAGTCGCTGCTTCTCTTGCGGGAAAAGAGAACATCTGTCCAAGGATTGTTTAAGAAGAAGAACAAGACCAAGGCTTCATCTTAGAGAAAAGGCAAAGACACGACACATGACAGTGATACAGATTCTAGTACCACTTCTAGGGCTCCCAGGGCGCTTCCGACTCAGGAGGACCCAGATGGTGTACTTCTCTGGTACACATGCAATTCCCCCCCATGTGCTTCCAGCCAGGCTTGTGGGCGGGAGAGGGGGCTGATTACAGCTCCACTTATTGGTGCATGGGGACCGTGATTCGGAGTTCCAAGCATTAGACATCTTGCAGGACATGGTTATCTTTTGTATAGCAGAGATTAGGAATTGGATATGTTCCGAGTTCATTGTTCGAGGCTTTTGGGACGTGATGTGTTTTCTGTTCATTGTTGGGGATTATGGGCGCGGTGTGTCCAGCAGCTCATCATCTATTCTTGGAGTTCACTGCACACTTGTTTGGGAATTCGTGGCCAAGCAAAGTTACTTGTTGGGAATTCGTGGCCAAGCAAAGTTCCTTGTTGTTCATGGTGACATTTTGTTTTGAGGAAACAGGTTGGTGGGTGCTCTCTCCGAGAGGAGGTGATTCCAGTATTCGCGGTGCTGGAGGGTTCATGGTTGCATCTTCGTCGGCTTATCTTCTTCCGACTCTTGCACACTATGAGCTGGAGAGGGGGTGTTAGAATTTATGCATCTCAATGTTCTGGGGTTGCACCATTTATTTGGTATTTTATGTATTTTCTCCAACATTTATAGGTCGTGGACTTGTCGGCCTATTCTAGGAGCAGTCGACCAGTTCACACATGGACTATATAAGGAGTTTCCCCATCTCACTTTAATCCATCCAATCCCTTGCACAAGTTCAACATTCTCTTCCACAAGCTCTCTCTACTCTCTCGTTTTGTTTATGCTTCCGCCTGTGCATTCTCCAATAATAGCTGGCCGACGTCGTCAGATGACAGACGGTGCTGGCAACTCTGTTAGGCGGAAGATGACGAAGCTAGGTGGCACACAGGTAGGGACAGCGCTTTCAATGGCACAACCGGGCACAAGCAGTTCTGAATAGCAATATGGCCGAGTTGAAAAGCACTTGGTAGATAGCAGTAGTAGCTGGCGGCTCAGTTTCTATGGGTGGTTGCTAGACAGGGAGCAGATGGCAACAAACAGGCGCAACAGCGCTGATAGGCTGAAGTTGGCTACACATGTGGTTGGGACAGGCAGCGCAAATGCTAGTGACAATGTTGGTGGAAACTGGCCTAACAGGCGACAACGGCGGCAGCCAACAGGAATGCTGGCAGCAGCGACAGCGCTTTTGGTGCAAAGCTGGCTGGCGGCGGCGGCATTGGTGCAGCCCAGTAGTACAGCATGTGGTTCAGCGCACAGCAGTACGGACAATTGAAGAAGATGATGATGAAGTCAAGGATGATCTCCATGTTCTTGATGATATTCACACCCCTTGTTGATGATGCTTCAAGAGGGACTCTCTTGCTTCTTTTATACTTGTGGAAAGCCTTGCTTTTTGCCAAAAGCTAGTCAAGTTTTTGCTTTTCTCTTTTTCACTTTGCTTTCCTCTTTTGGTTTATGATAATAAAAATATTACTCATCTTTTGTCAAAGTTCTTTAGTTTTGCTTTTCTGGATTTAGGGCCTTGCTTTTTGGCCCTAGAGTTGCTTTTTGAAAAAGTGACTTTTAGGTTTTTGATCCGGCTTAGTCTCCTCTTGTTAGTGGTGTTCGTGGCTCACAGTCAACTCAATTTGACTTTTTGCTTTTCCTTGCTTTTTGACCAAAATTGGTGCTTTTCCTTGTGCCAACTTCATGGTCCCTGTTCCCATGCTTTCATCTACTTGTCTATTTGGTTGCAATGATCGTCCGACTGTTTATCAATAGTCATCTGGGCTATCTGGTCACAATGACCGCCCCACTATGAAATCCAAGATATCGCGCACAAAGGCCGTCCAATGGGTCATTTGGCATCGTTGCCACCCAAATACAAATCTTGCTCCTTGGGCTATCAGGCATCGTTGCCACCCAAACTAGAGCATGTCCAATTAACCATTACATAAGCAGAATAATAATCAATTACATTCCAAAATATATATACAAAGAAGAGGGCTGGAGGTACAATCCCTCCCTCTTGAATCTGTCTTGTTCGCAAGGCGTCTATGCTTGTACTTCAAATACATTTGCACCAACCGCTTTGTCACGATTGTGACGTATGTATGTATCAGATCCTCTCTTCATTGATGATTCCTGTTGCAGATGCAAAGAGTAACCAGCCAAGGGAACCCCTACCCTCGATTGGTTGCGACTCTTCGCCAAAGGATGTACCTCTTCATCGAATAGCCACATCCCTTCGACAAATGGTTGTATCCCTTGATGAATGGTTGTGCCTCTACATCAAATAGACACATCCCTTAGCCTAAAGTTGTATCCTTTCGTCTAAGGTCATGTCCTTTCGTCAAAGGACATGCCTCTTCAAATGTGTCTCTTCATCTCCTATATGAGAGACCTATTGTACTCAGTTTTAATTCAAGTCAATTCAATCTTCTCTCAAGTGTTCTCCTGAAGTCTCTTGTTCTTTAAGTTAAGTACTTAAGTAGTAATTAGTACACAATATGAGGGATTAACAACATAATCCTCACAGTGGTATCAAAGCAAAATTTTTTCCTACCCGTGGGTTGTGAAGCCCTCACCCTCTCCGCGGGACTCTCTCGTCCACCCCTCTTCTCGGTGTTGTATGGAAGAAGCGGAGCGATGGTGGACTTGGCGTAAATCCTTGCTCATAGTGATGTAAACAAAAACAAAAAGGTTTCACACCCATACACATGCATCGTGTGTATTGCAGAGAGGGAACTCTTGCTGCATACCTGGACTACCCTCCCTCCCTACTGCCGGTGGTGTTAGGCGTTCGCAGCATGGCAGGAACTTCCCCTCTCGTTGCCGAACATGGAACACCCCCTCCTCTCCTCGTTTTGTGTGCTACAGGCTGTGAGCCCCTCGATGATTCATGCAGCTGCCGACCCTGAGTTCATCGCCGCTGACTAGCGACTGCCCGCCTCTTCGCTTTGCTGGCGGCGCCCCTTCGAAGCGGCGCACCTCTTTCCATCCAGTCGACGACGTGATCCAGGCCTTCGAAGCGGCGCACCCTTTCCAGTCGGCGACGCGTCACCTTTGCACCATCAAAAAAAAACACAAAATTTTAATACGTACCATTGCCACGTGGGTCGCTCTTAAAAAAAAAAAATTATGCAGTGTTCGAGACTGTAAAAATCTGATTTTCACTCATTTGGACAGCCAGGAGAGCATTTATTGCTACTGTACCTGCTGGTACAGATTTGGCACAGCTTTGTGCATGTTTTGGCATGGCTGTACACTGTTTTGAGTGATCAAAAGGTTCAAATTCAGCGCTGAAATTGCCGGTACAGGTTTGGTACATCATTGGAGAGCGCTTAGTACTGCTGTACAGTACTTTGGAAGGGCAAAAGAGGACATTTAAGGTGCTGTCCAAAATCTGCAGCAACCAGATTTTGGTGTTTTCATCACAAAAAGTGGGAGAAAAGTTGCATTCTTGCTTCCGCAGTGGGAGATAAAGCTTGGGAGAACATTTGTGAGCACTTTGTGTGCTTTGGGTGCAGTGTTTGCACATCTTGGGTGCAGTGTTTGCACATTTGCAGGGAGTCAGGCATTAAAGGTTGTATTTTGCTATGGCAACCACAGGTGAGAGCTCTTCATTGCTTCATATCAGAAGCTTGAAGGCTCGCATAATTATGATATTTGGCAAACCCAGTGCTACAATGTGTTGCTCCAGAAAAAGCAGCACAAGCCTATCAAAGAAAGGGGTGTGATGCCCGCTTCTCTTACAGCTGAAGAGTGGGAAGATATAAATGAGCTGGCAAGATCTACTATCATGTTGTCTGTGTCAGACTCATTACTTTTCAGCATTCGTGAAGAGAAGACAGCTTGGGGAATGTGGCAGAGATTGCAGGACTTGTATGCCCAACAAAGTGCCTCAAGCAAAGTGTATTGGTTGAAGAAACTCATAGGCCTTCAGATGAAGGAAGGGGCATCTATGACAGCCCATCTCAATGAGTTTAATGGTATTGTCAGCCAGGTCATCAATCAAAAGTTGGCAATGGACGATGAGTTCAAAGCCACTTTTTTGTTATGCACTTTGCCAGAGAGTTGGGACACATTCAGGACAGCCACTAGCAATTCGCATGCTATGCTGTCATATGCAGATGTTGAGGGTGCTCTTCTTCAAGAAGAGATGAACAGGAAAAACAACTCTGTTGGCAAGTCTAATGCAATGAATGCACGTGGGAGATCCCAGCAAAGGGGGAAAAGCCAAGAAAGGGGAAGGAGCAAGTCTCGCTCCAAAAAGGATTTGGAATGCCATTATTGTGGCAAGAAGGGACACATTAAAAAGCAATGCTACAAATGGAAAAATGATCAAAAAGAAAAGGGAAAAGGCAAAGACAAAGAGAAGGATGAAGCCAAAGATGTAAAGCCAAAGGGCAAAAGTGGAGTCAAGATCGAAGAAATCAATGTGTCACATGCAGGTGGCAGTGAGGATGAGGTCCTCTTTACGTCTTCACTTGATGCCCATTCACTTCTTACAGGTGGTCATGGTATGCACTCATGGATCATTGATTCAGGTGCCTCCTTTCATGTCACAGGTTGCAGAGACTTGTTTGTCAGGTACACTGCTGGCAATGAAGGAGTGGTTTATTTGGGTGATAACCATGCATGCAAAATTCTTGGCAGAGGTGATGTGAGGCTTGTATTTTCAGATGGCTCACAGCTTATGCTCCATGATGTCAGGCATGTGCCTGAGATCAAGAAGAATCTGCTTTCTACTGGACAGCTTGATGATGCTGATTATGTTACCACATTTGGTAGTGGAAAGTGGAAGATTAGTAAGGGCTCACTGGTTGTTGCCAGAGGCTCTAAGGTGGACACTCTTTATTTCATGCATGCAGGTGTTTGTCACCATGCTAATGTAAATGCAACCGAGCTGCCGGAAATTTCTATGTGGCATAGCCGGTTGGGACACATGAGTGTCAAGGGAATGGAGCAATTGTCTCGTTTGGGTTACTTGCCTTCTCTAAAGTTTTCAAGTTTTCAATTTTGTGAGCATTGTATATATGGTAGGCAACTACAGTGCCCCCACAAGAAAGCTCTTGGACAGAAAGATGCTCAGTTAGAGCTTGTGCATACAGATGTATGTGAGATGCCTCAGCTTTCTTTGGGAGGGGCAAAATATTTTGTGTCTTTTATTGATGATGCCACACGCAAGGTGTGGGTTTATCCTCTTCGTTTGAAGAGTGATACATTCTCAGTGTTTGAGAAGTTTGTTGCTCTTGTTGAGAATCAAACTGGCAAAACACTGAAGGCTTTGCGTTCCGACAATGGTGGAGAGTATACGTCCAAACAGTTTCAGGACTTTTGTGATGCTAAAGGCATCAAGAGGGAGCTCTCTACTCCTTATGATCCTCCACAAAACGGGACAGCAGAGAGGATGAACAGGACCATACAGGAGAAGGTCCGTTCTATGTTGTCACATGCTGCATTACCTCATGGTTTTTGGGCTGAAGCTGTTATGACAGCCGTTCACCTTATAAATAGGTCACCTAACACGAGGCTTGGTGGGAAAGTGCCAGAAGAAGTATGGACAGGGAAGCCTCCGTCATACAAGCACTTGAGAGTGTTTGGTTGCGTTGCGTACGTGCACATACGCAGGGAAATGCGCACCAAACTTGATCCTAAGTCTCATAAATGCATATTCCTAGGATATGGTGACAGAGGTGAAATGGGGTATAGACTTTGGGATCCCATGAATAGAAAGATCATACGCAGCAATGATGTCATTTTTGATGAAACATGCATGTATAAGGAGCCTGCAAGGCAACAGGAGCCTGGCAGAGTCATCTTTGATGATGATGGACATCATGGACAACAACAAAGGGCTGTAAATCAGCCATTACAGCAGGAAAACCAGCCCTTAAATGGTGCTGAAAATGGTCCAAATGGACAGCCAGATATGGCAGAAGATATCCCTATGGATATACCACAGTTAGAGGAGATACCGGGCATGATTTTTCAGCCTTATGGCATGGAACAGGAGCCACCAATGGGTGATATGCAGGCTGGACAGCAACCTGCAAATGATGGTCATTGGGTACGGAGGTCCACTAGACCCTCCAGAGCCCCTGACAGGTTTGTTCCAGGGGTTGACTACTTGATGCTCACTGACTGTGGGGAGCCCTCATGTTACAAGGAGGCTTTACAGAGGGTAGACAAAGCTCTATGGGAGCGTGCCATGAAGTCAGAGATGGATTCTCTGCATAAAAAATGGAACATGGAAGTTGGTGCCTTTGCCTGCAGGCAAGAAGGTTTTGCCATGCAAGTGGGTATACAGGCTCAAAGTTGCATCAGATGCTAAGCCAAGATACAAAGCCAGGTTAGTGGCTAAGGGCTTTAAACAGGAATATGGTGTGGACTTTGAGGAGATCTTCTCTCCAGTGGTCAAAATGACCACACTTAGAGCTGTGTTGGCTTTGGTTGCGCATGATGATCTGGACTTGATTCAGATGGATGTGAAGACTGCTTTTCTTCACGGTGATCTCCATGAGGAGATATATATGCAGCAGCCAGAGGGTTATGCAGTGAGTGGAAAGGAGAAGCTTGTATGCAAGCTGAAAAAGAGTCTTTATGGGCTCAAACAGGCACCAAGAGAATGGTATCATAAATTTGATACATTCATGAAAACTCAGAAATTCAGGAGAAGTGACATAGATCACTGCTTGTACACCAAGAAAGCTTTGGATGGCAGTCTCTTGATTCTCATTTTGTATGTTGATGATATGTTGATTGCCGGGAAATCTCGTAAAGAGATGGATGCTTTGAAGAAGAGGCTGCATGAAACCTTTGATATGAAGGATTTGGGTGATGCAAATCACATCTTGGGTATGCGGATACTTCGGGACAGAAATCAGCATGTGTTGTATTTGTCTCAGAAGGAATACATTAGCAAAGTCTTGCAGAGGTTCAATATGGACGGGGGGAAGAAAGCTAGTACTCCTTTGCCTCCATATGTGAAACTCAGTGCTATGGACAGCCCACAGTCGGATAGTGACAGGGCTGATATGGCCAAGATTCCGTATGCTTCAGCTTGTGGCAGTCTCATGTATGCCATGGTTGCTACTAGGCCGGACATTGCATTTGCAGTGGGAGTGGTTTCTAGATACATGGCCAACCCTGGCAAGAAGCATTGGGAAGCAGTGAAAGGTGTCATGAGATACCTGAAGGGCACACAGGATTTGTGCATTTGCTTTGGCAAACAGGATGCATTAGTGCATGGTTACACGGATTCGGATTATGCCGGTCATCCAGATAACCGGAAGTCTACTACCGGTTATGTATTTACATTCACAGGAGGTGCTGTGTCATGGATATCCAGGATGCAGAAGTGCACAGCCTTATCTACTACAGAGGCCGAGTATATTGCAGCCACAGAGGCTTGCAAAGAGGCATTATGGCTATCTCGGTTAGTGGTTGATTTGGGCTATACAGGGGATATTCCATTGTTGCATTGTGACAGTCAGAGTGCCATTCAGTTGGCAAAGAACCCTGTCTTTCATGCAAAGACGAAGCATGTGGATGTGAAGTATCACTTCATCAGAGAGGTGATAGAGAACAAGCAAATTCAGCTTGTTAAGATTCACACGGATGACAACCCGGCTGATCTGTTGACGAAGAGTTTGCCTCCGGAGCGGTTTGCTCATTGCAGACACTTGATGGGCATTGGATGAGGCCAGTTTCAGCCTTGATATGGCCTTGTATATTATCATGTACATGCTGATTTTTTCTTTTCCTTTACTTAAGGGCACTTTGCCTTTAAGTGGGAGGTTGTTGGGGTAAAGGCGTTATGCCCACCCTTATAGTGTGTACAAGCCCATAAGTTATAGTACATAGTACACTTAGTACTTTTAATGTACTAAGTGCACTATGTGTACTAGTGCAATATACATGTGTGATAGGGGAGTCACACACTCATGCTTTTCATGAGTTGACTTATCCCCACAACTCTCTCTCTCTCTCTCCCTTGCTTCTCTGTGTATGTCTCCCATGAATGAACTCTAAACCCTAATTGACAGGTTTCTCCCCATCACTTATGGTTGACACTGACTTTTGAGGTGGATGTTATGACAGCTTGGCATCGATTAGATTCCAGAGATTGTAGCAATCTGAAAGAATATAACAAGAAATTTTGGGATGCTCTGCTACCAGTCACATCCTTTAGGCCCGTGTCACTGGTAGAGCAAGTAGAGACATATTGATGTGGGTCACCCAAGGAGCTTCATGATTATTGCATTAAAACAAAGGTTATTACTATGACTCAAATGATAGAAAATGCTCAGATTGGATATGCCATGCTAAGTGCTTACTGGTCAGATGTCAAGATTCAAGGATCAACGTCTCTTTTCCAAGAAAGCATCAAAAGAGGCAAAGGAGTCAAAGGAGACCAAAAACACTGAACCACGAGAGAAGGGACAATCCAAGAAGAGAAAATTTCAGCCCTTACCTCAAAGAACAGATGAAGAAAAGAAAGAGCTTATAGCTGGAAACAAATGTTTCTCTTGTGGAGAAGAGGGACATCGGTACTATAGGTGTCCGAAGAGAGCACTTGAAAACGCAAATGATTCACAGGAAGAGCCTAAAGCAAAGAAACAGAAACCGTCTGCTGGACTAGTACCTGACTTGATAGGGATGAAGCAAGGGGATGCATCTTCAGAGTTGTGCAGAGCATGGGGAAGACTTTGAGATCAACAAGTTTTGATCTTTTTCAATCCTGGGGCTACTTCATCACCCCTGAGCATGCGGCAAAGTTAAGCATCAAACCAGAGGAGATGGGTGTGTTACATGAGGCTACTTTGGCTTGTCCTCGACATTCAGTTGAGGTTACACCGATCATTGGGAAACTGCGTCTCAGTGTGCAGACTTACATGGACAAAGAGGATGATTTCTACATTATGCCTTTGGAGGGTTGTGATGTTGTTGGGTATGCCTTGGTGCCATAAGGTTAAAGTGGTAGTAGATACTTTCAACAGGGAAATCTCTCTAACTCACAAGAATAAGGAACACACTCTTGATGTCAAGCTTAAAAGAGAATCTATTCCTGTTGTATCGGCTTCGGCCATTTCTCGTTTAATAAAGAAACATCTTTCTGTTTACTTAGTGTTTGTTAAAGAGAATCAGGATACCACAGATTCTAACATGTCTGAGTTGGACAAGGAAAGATTGGACTTTCTCAAAAGTTTTCAAGATTGTTTTTCAGAGGCTTTGCCAAGGGAGTTGCCGCCTGCTAGGCCTGAGGATCATGGGATTGATTTGATTCCTGGAAGTTCACCACCGAATAAGCCACCCTATAGACTCTAGAGTGAGTGCAGCCCAACAAGAAGAGATTATGAGCCAAGTGCGTGATCTGTTGGACAAAGGGTTGATTCAGCCGAGCTCTTCGCCCTATTGTTCACCAGTGCTTTTGGTACAAAAGAAAGATGGTTCTTGGCGGATGTGCATTGATTACAGGGCACTGAATAAGATTACCATCAAGAACAAATTCCCTATACCATGAATCGATGATATTTTGGATTGGTTACAGGGAGCAGCTTACTTCAGTCGCATTGATCTGAAGAGTGGATATCATCAAATTCGCATCAAGCCAGAAGATGTGCACAAGACAGCTTTTAGGACAACTTTTGGACTTTATGAGTTTTTGGTCATGCCTTTTGGTCTTACGAATGCTCCAGCAACTTTTAACAGGATGATGGATCAGATTTTTCGACCCCACCGTGCTTTTGTGGACACCTTCTTTGATGATATGATTGTGTTTTCTCACTCAGAGAAGGAGCATATCAGGAGAATTTGACCAAAGTGTTTGAGGAACTCAGAAAGCATAGGTTAGTTGTCAACGAAAAGAAGAGTGAATTTTTCATACAGGAGATTCACTTTCTTGGGCACATAGTGTCTAAGGATGGCGTCAGGATGGATCCAGCGAAAGTTGAAGCGATAAAGAATTGGCCGGATTTGCAGACTATTCATGATGTACGAAGTTTCTTAGGACTTTGTTCCTATTACAGGAGGTTTATCCGATTCTTTGCAGAGATTGCTTCACCTTTACATCACCTGACCAAAAAAGATGTCAAATTCCGATGGACAGAGAAGGAAGTGAAAGCTTTCAACAAGCTTAAGGAAAAGCTAACCACTGGACCAGTTTTGGTTTTACTAGATCTACAAAAACCTTTTGCGGTACAGTGTGATGCATGCGGGAATAGCATTGGAGCTGTTCTTATGCAGGATGGACATGTTATTGCTTATGAGAGTAGAACTTTGTCACCATCAGAAAGGATCTACAAGTGTATGAGAAGGAGCTTCTTGCGATTATTCATGCTCTTTCTACTTGGAAGCATTACCTTCTTGGGGCTGATTTCATTGATCACAGTGATCATCAAACTCTTCGATACCTCCTTACTCAAACAAAGCTCTCAGAGAAGCATATGAGATGGGCAAACTTTTTGTCCATGTTTCACTTTCAGATTGTTCATGTGAGTGGCAAAAAGAATGTGGTTGCGGATGCCTTGTCTAGGAAACCACATGTGGCCACCGTCTCTATTATCTTTCATCATGAACTTGATGATATGCGAGAACAGTATGCTCATGACTCAAATTTTGAGCGAATTTTCGATCGTTTGACTGAAGGAGAGCGAGTTGATCATTATTCTCTCAAGGAAGGATTTTTTATGATGCATGACAAATTGTGTCACATCTCAGTTGAGGAAGAAGGTTTTGACAGAATGCCATGCTCCGCCTTATGCAGGCCATCGTGGTATTGAGGCTACAGTGAAGGCTTTGGAGGCATTCTTTTATTGGCCCACTATGCGCAGGGATGCTAATGCTTTTGTTTGTGATTGTATCATTTGTCAGAAGGTGAAGTATGACCGTCAAAAGACACCAGGGTTACTTCATCCTTTGCCTATTCCAGATAGACCGTGGGAGAGTATTGCCATGGATTTTATCTTTGATCTTCCTAGGACAAAGAGTGGGAATGATGGCATCTGGACTATCGTGGATCGTTTCAACAAGCAGGCCCATTTCATTCCAGTCAGGAAGAAGATTAATGCAGAGCAAATGGTGAGGATATTTTTGACAAATATCTTCAAGTACCATGGGATGCCCACATCTATTGTTAGTGACAGAGATCCTCGAATGACGAGTTTATTTTGGAGAGCATTGTTCGAGAACATGAAGACTTTGTTGAAGTTCTCATCGTCTTTTCATCCACAAACAGATGGGTAATCAAAAACTAACAACTCAGTTTGTATTGGATCTTCTAAAGTGTTATGTTTCGGATCATAAGGAACTGTGGGAAAAGTATCTTCCTTTGGTGGAGTTTGCTTACAACAACACCATTCACACTTCGACAAGTAAGGCACCTTTCAAGATTGTGGAAGGTGGGAAGAAAGTACCTCCGATCCTGCATACAAAAGATAAGATCTTCGAGGCAGATCATTTTGTGGAGAATATGGATGAGGCTTACAAGAAGGTCAAGGTGGCTCTTCAAAGGACTCGAGAAACGGAGAAAAGAAGCAAACCTACACCGTCGATCATTGGTTTTTGATTTGGGTGATTGGGTGCTTTTGAGATTTGAGAAGGCTAGACTCAGGAAAATGAAGGGTAAACAGAGCTTATATCCTAAACTGAGTATGTGGTACTATGGGCCTTTTCACGTGATTGAGAAGATGAGTGATGTTTCTTATCACATTCCATGTGAGTCTTCTTAGACCTTTCAGAGGTGAGGTGCCTACTGATCAGGTTGATGAGACACAACCAGAGGTAGAAGAACTTGATGAGATTCTTCAACCAGAACAGATTCTGGCACATAAAGAAAGAAAAGTCAGAGGAAAAGTTTCACGTCGATATCTGGTGAAGTTTGTGAACTATTCACCTATGGATTCGAAGTGCATGGAGGAGGGTGACTTGGCAGATTCACCGAGGATACTACAACTTTACCTCGAGGCTTTTGGTTTGGAGCCTACCTTAGAAAGTGCTTCAACAGGTTCAGCTGTGGATTCTGGAGTACTACTTGTTACTCAAGAGGGAGGTGACTCCGCTCCCTTGTCACAGAGTTCACTTGGATGAGATCTGGAAGTCGCTTGGTGTCCTTATCAGCACACCCGAGATACTGAACTGACAGTATATCTGCCTATGGGATTTCTATGATATATGTGTACTAGTCACATGGTTTGATTCATGGATATACGAATCTTTTGAGAGAATGGGGATGCCTATTCTGGACTTTCGTTTGATATGCATCAGTGTTTACGCATGTTCATGATGTACTGCTGATCGTGGGTCCTGTGGGATGGCCATGAGCAGAGCAGGTAAAGCATTCAAGGGGACATGACTATTCACGAGCTGGATGTTGGTATTCAGATGTTCTGTTTCAATTGGCAGGACATAGTTTTCTCGTTGCTTTCTTAGGTTCTTTTTCAATTGGCAGATCCTTTGAATGAACAATCGAGGAGACGATTGCTTTCTTTTAAGAGGGGGGTATGTTATAGGACCGAGTATTTTACCTCTTTTCTTAAGCATTGTAACTATGTTTTAAGCATGTTTAACATTCACTAATCATGTTTTGCTCTGTATATGCATATGTAAGATGGTACACGTGTGTGGGTACAGATACATGTTTGGTGTGTGTGAGTACATGTGTGCATGCTCATATGTATGTACATGTGCATGTATGTTTTTGGTTTTTCTTTTATCTTGTTGCAGGAAGCAGCAGCTGAGGCACCTTGTGGGACAGTCGAGTCAGCAGCTGCACGTGGCACATGTACAAGTGCAGGTGACCTGGCAACTGACTCACAGTATGGCTGGCTGACGTGGCTGTCTGCACAAGCAACTGGCTGACGTGGCTGCTAGCGCTGACACGTGGCTAACTACAGGCGCTGCCAAGTCGGCAGCTGACGTGGCAGGCACTGCAGTCATACTGCACCTAAGCAAGAGAGAGAGAGAGAAGCGCCATGCAGCAAGCGCAAAAGAAAGCGATGGTGACTGGCTAAAGCGATGGCGGCTGGCTGCCACGTGGGTGGACAGGTGCACAAGCAAAGGAGAGAAGCAAACGCAATCGAAGTCGCCGGGCAGCCCAAAACGTGCAAGCGAGGGATTTTTGAAAAGCTAGCGCCCGTAGTTTTTTTTTTTATATATATAAATAAAAGAAGGGAGAAAAGCTATTCGATAGTCTTTTGGGAAAAAGCCTTTGTAATAGATTTTTCCAAGGGGAAAAGCTATGCTTTTTCTCCCCAACTTTATAAATAGGGGGCCAAGGCTCTTGTATCCCACAACACAAACTGGGTGAAAGTTTGAGAAGATCTCCTCCACGTGAAGCAAGGAGGCATCTTCTCGGGAATTGTACAAGGGCTACGCCGACCTCGAGTTATAAATAAATACCTGCGGGGGCGCCACACTTTGGAGCCAATTGGTCTTTTGTGCAGGAGCACTCTAGCTCCACTTATTTCTTTTTCTTCTTCTTCCAAGTTTCTTATTCCAGCCCGTAAAGAGATTTAAGTGTGATTAAGTGTGCTCACCGCCCGTCAAGTTCTGAAGGCCGGTTTCAGATTCAGTAAGCAAGCCCACTTCATTCCAATAAAGAAGACCGCCTACAACATATGGCAAGATTGTTTATTCAACAGATTTTCAAGCACCATGGATTGCCTAAATCCATTGTGGGGGATAGAGATCCTCGCACTACTAGTTTCTTTTGGAGAGCTCTTTTCAACAACATGAGGACAAAGAATTTCTCTTTGAATTATCATCCTCAAACCGAGGGACAAAGTGAGATTACAAACCTCACTATCTTGGATATGCTAAAGTGTTATGCTCTCGTAGCAAAGGATCATTGGGAGAAGTATTTGCCTTTGGTTGAGTATGCTTACAACAACACCATTCATTCCTCGACAAGCAGAGCTCCCTTTGAGATTAGCTATGGCAAACCATTGTTGTTGCCCGTGCTAAGAACCAAGGAAGAGATCTTCCATGCAGATGAGTTTGTTCGAGATTTGGATACAGCTTTTGCATAGGTTCGAAGGGCTATTGAGACATCTCAAGCAAAGCAAAAGAAAGCTGCAAATAAGCATAGAAGGAAGGTCACATTTGAAGATGAGAATTGGGTCTTGTTGAAATTTGAGAAAGAAAGACTCAGAAAGTCTAAAGCCAAGGAGCACAAGGACCCTAGGTATTATGGACCCTTTTCAAGTTACAGAGAAGATCAACGATGTATGCTATCGATTGGACCTTCCAGATCATTGGAGGGTACATAATGCCTTCCATGTCAGCTTGCTGATACCATATACGGGACTACCCCCAAAGGAGCTTGTATTGGAGGATCCACCAGAGGTGGAAGAGCAAGAGGAGATTTTGCAACCGGAACACATTGTATTCCATTCTGCGAGAAAAAGAGGAAAGACAGTGGTCAAAAAGATCCTCTTGAAATTTTAGAGAAAAAGAGGAAAGACAGTGGTCAAAAAGTTCCTCTTGAAATTTTAGAATTATTCGCCTTTGGATGCGAAATGGATGCCAGAGGAGTACTTCAAGAACTATCCAGAGATACTTCGAGCTATGAAGAAGTGTGTGAGGATTATGTTGTTAATCCCTCATATTGTGTACTAATTACTACTTAAGTACTTAACTTAAAGAACAAGAGACTTCTAGAGAACACTTGAGAGAAGATTGAATTGACTTGAATTAAACTAAGTACAATAGGTCTCTTATGTAGGAGATGAAGAGACACATTTGAAGAGGCATGTCCTTTGACGAAAGGACATGACCTTAGACGAAAGGATACAACTTTAGACTAAGGGATGTGTCTATTCGATGTAGAGGCACAACCATTCATCAAGGAATACAACCATTTGTCGAAGGGATGTGGCTATTCGATGAAGAGGTACATCCTTTGGCGAAGAGTCGCAACCAATCGAGGGTAGGGGTTCCCTTGGCTGGTTACTCTTTGCATCTGCAACAGGAATCATCAATGAAGAGAGGATCTGATACATACATACGTCACAATCGTGACATTCCCTCCCATTTAAAATAAAACCCATGTGTCAAATGATAGACATCCGTTTGTCAAAGAACTCCTGAAGAAGATTAGGGTACTGCTGCATTTCTTCATCTGTTTGCCAAGTGGAATCAGACTCATCCAAATCCATCCACTTCCAAGAAATTCTGTAGTCAACTTTCTTCTTGTTTCCTTCTGTCGCACGTCAAGAATTACTTCCGGAACAAGGATAATATGGTCATCTTCAATTTCTGGTACATATGAAGATAAGTCTGGAATAGGCGAATCTCCTTGAACATACTGTTTGAGCTAAGAAATGTGAAAAGTCGGATGAATCTTTCCCCATGAAGGTGGAAGTTCCAACTTGTAACTGACAACTGAATTTTTCTTAAGAATCTTAAAAGGCCCATAGAAGCGAGGTCGCATGTAATATGTGGAAGCTTCGGAGAAGGATCGGTACTTCAAAACTCAGAAATCAGCACTCTTTTCGCGACGGAATTAACGCACAAACTGAAAGGAGATGTGCAGAAAAAAGAGAGAGAAGGGGGAGATGGAGAGGACACAGTATTGGGTCCCAATTACCCTCTGTAGGGCCCCCACCGGATGGTGTATTTGCTTTATTAGAATGATGTAAATCTGAAAACAAATACAGAAAACTTGACCTTTTCTTGGCTGGAAAATCCTGCCCTTGACCTTTAGAAGTCCACCCCTTTGCTTGGCAATCTCCTTGGCTTGATTGGCCCTTGATTGGCTTGAGCACTCGGTGAAAAATGAGATGAATGATGGAATTATGGCTCTCTTCTATTTATACTACCCTTCAGGGGCAGTCGGCCAGCATAAGGGCAGGCGGCCAGCATCAGTTATGTCCCACGACTGGATATTCAGCAGTTAATGCTGAAAAATCCCATTAAATGCTGGAAAAATTCCCATAATTCCTGCGCATCACTTCCTGGGTGGCTGGACATCAAGCGCTTGCTTCTTAAGGGCTGGGCACATCTTTTGCCCATAATCCCAAAGCTGGGCAGCCTGTATGGGCTGCCCCATACCTGCCCTACAGCCATTTAAAGGCTGTGTGCTCCTGAAAATAGCCTTATCTTTGCCCAAGGGCTGTCCCACAGCCCTTCCATGGCTGGTGGGTCCAGCCTGGGCCTTCCTGGCCCTCACGGGGATGGTTTCACACCATTCCCATGCCCATACTAATCTCCGGGGTAGCCCTATGGGCTGGCCCCTTGTCCTAAACATAATCTACTCAATGATCTGGCATCCGGTACCATACCAGATACACAGAACCACTGACATCATTCTAGAGGGAGACTCACGGCGCGGACTGGCACTGTTTCATGTGCAGGACAGTGCACACCTGACCTTAGACTCCTGTGCAGGACAATGCACACCTGACCTCGGACATCTGAGATGGATCCCTGGCTGACTCGTCCCGGACTGGGCTCACATGGGACCAGTTCACCATCCCAAGTCCTGCACCTTCTGTACAGAAATGTCAACGTGGCATCCAAGTGCGGGATGCACGTGACATCCCCTTCTGCTTAACTTGACGGAAGCTGCATAGCCTCCAAATAATCCGTCAATAATGCCGGATAGTCTTCGAAAAATTCTTTGTCGAGCCATACCGCTTCATGAGTTCCTCGTTCTTGAAACTTCGTCGGGAATTGTCGTAGTCTTCGGCCTGAGCCATGCTTGAAACGGTGCAGAAGGATCTGTTCTGGAACCATTACTTCTGCTTCATCAACAATGTCTGGTTCCGCTTCGTCTTTGACCTCAAAAGGGGGTGGACCTGCATATGGCTTTAACCAACTGACATGAAATACATCGTGCATAGTCCAACTCGGAGGTAGCTTTAACTGCATAGACACCTCATTAATCTTTTTCCGGATGGGAAATGGTCCGAAGCTCCTGAAAGACAACTTTGGGCATCGCTTGTCCATCTGCTTCAATCTTTGCTTCATAATCCGAAGATACACCCAATCCCCTTCCGAAAACTTCATGTCCCTTCGGTCTTTATTGGCCTGTCGAGTGTAGGCCTCTTGCGCTTTAGCCAATCTGTCTTTAACGGACGCTAGGATCTCCTGGTAAGACTCCGTCACTCTGTTCGCCTCCGGTACTGAAGACGAAGTCCTGGTTAACAACGACTGGAAAGGCCTTCCAAACGCTGCCTCATATGGAGTCCTGCCAATAACCGAAGAAAAAGAGTCATTCAAAACAGCTTGAACTAAAGGCAAAAACGATTCCCACTTACCTTGCTGATCGTGGACATAACACTTCAGCACATCAAAGGCCAACTGGTTGTATATCTCTGTCTGGCCATCTGTCTGTGGGTGGAATGCAGTGGAAAAATTCAGCTTAGTACCAAAATTATCAAACAATGCCCTCCAAAAATGACTGGTAAACTTGGCATCTCGGTCTGACACTATGGTTCTAGGAATCCCGCCAATCGGGTACCAATGCCGAATGAATAACTGGGCAACATCCTCGGCGGTCACATTGGCCCTGCAAGGAATAAGCATAACAAACTTGCTAAACCTATCAACAATAGTTAAGCACTGCGTATTACGCTTACTCGGACTGGGAGGCAGATTTTGTGACAAAGTCCATTGAAATGTCCTGGAAAGGACCCTCAGGAATTGGCAAAGGCTGTAACAACCCTATCTTCTTTCCACGAGGAGCTTTCACCTTTTGACAAATGTCACAGCGTTGTACATATGTAAATACATCACGCCTCATCTTTGGCCAATAGTATTGCCGTTCTAATTTCTCCAGAGTCGAATTCATGCCCCTCTATGACCACCTGTAATGGCGTCATGGGCATCATGGAGAAGAGCTGCCCGGAATGATTTCATGACACATAGTCGGCCTTTGTAGAAAAGCCAACCATCGCATATCAGAAAATGGCATGGTCCTGTGGCATCCAATGCCTGTTCCCACTGAGTACCGAATTCCTCGGAATCCGCGTACGTGTGCTTCATGTCTTCTAGTCCTGTACCAACAAGGTCAAGTCTAGTGGTCTGAATCGCAGATACTTGTCCCTTCCTACTCAAAGCATCGGCCACTGGATTGGCCTTTCCTGGAAGCTACTCAATCATACCACCGAACTACTGGAATATCTGACTCCAGCGGTGTTGTCGATCACTCCACTGTGCACTTGGCATCGTCTGAATCCAGCGCAATGCCTGATGGTCAGTGCGAACCTCGAAGTCACGGCCATACAGGAAATGTTTCCAATGTTTCAAGGCCTGTATAACTGCTAGGAGTTCACGATCATAGACTCAGTAGTTCTTTTCGGCGGGCAGTAACTTAAGAGACATGTAAGCTACCGGATGACCATTCTGTTGTAATACACCTCCAATTGCGATGTTACTCGCATCGGTGATCACTTGAAATGGTTCGTCCCACGAGGCAAGGGCTAAACAAGGCACTTCTGACAAAGCCACCTTGAGGTTCTGGAATGCCTCCAATGCTCGTGGAGTCATTCGAATCTTTTGCCTTCTTGTTTTCACTCCCTTTAGCAGATCGGTGAGGTCTGCTGAGAGGTCAGAAAACTTGTCAATATGGGTGGAATATGCATGGCATATACCCACAAATGATCTAATGTCATAAGCTGTCTGTGGTACTTCCCAGTTAACAATCTCGGCCACTTTAGCCAGATCCAGTCGAATGCCTTTAGCACTAATTATATATCCCAAGTAATGTACCTGGAACAGATAAAATTCTGACTTCTTTTCATTGACGTAGAGCTCGTTGCTTTCCAGCAACTTAAGGACTTTCTCCACATCAATGTCATGCTGCTCAACTGTAGCTGAAAATATGATATGTGGTCCAAAAATATGAACACACACTCTCCAATCAACTCCCGAAAAACACGCATCATCATGCGGTTAAATGTAGCTGGGGCGTTCGTCAAACCAAATGGCATGACCACAAATTCATAGTGGGCCCGTTCTGTACGGAAGGCTGTTTTGGGATGTCCCCCTCTACAATCCGTACCTGGTGGTACCCACTCTTTAAATCCAATTTAGAGAACACCTTAGCTCCATTCAGCCTCTCGAGAATATAGTCAATTCGAGGCATCGGGAATCTGCTCTTGATAGTCAGCTTGTTGAGTGCACGATAATCGACACACAACCGAGAAGACCCATCTTTCTTCTTGACAAACAAGATCGGTGCTGCAAATGGCGACACACTGGGGCGGATGAAGCCAGCTTGCAACAATTCTTGGAGTGGGCGGTCCAACTCCGATTCCATTGCCTTAGAAAGGCGATACGGAAACTTGCTCGGGGGTTCCGAGCCTGGGAGGAGGTCAATCTTGTGATCCTCCGGTCTGGACGGGGGGAGCTGGGGAGGGAGACTGTCCCGAAGAAAAATCTTCTGGAACTTTTCATGGAGAATCGAGTACTTCTCGGAAGCACTGGCCACCGTCTGGGCTGTCTGGATGTAAATCATCGCACATTGTGCGCCTTTCCTGACTGCTCGCTTAGCCTGCAAGTGGCTTATGAGCGGAAAGTTTGGAATACCTGGCTCACACTTAATGGTCACTGGGGTGTTTGACACATTCCGATCGATCTGGAATGTGTGCTTGTCCCACTTGACATCAAGAAGAAACTTGTGAAACCACTGGATACCCAAAATTATGTCTGCTCCTACAAGAGGGGCAACCATAAAGTCACGCACATACTCTATGCCCTGAATCACTAACTTAGCACCTAGAGCTTCATACTTGACGCTCGTTGTTTTCCTTGGCTAAAACCCTCAACCTGTTTGTCCACCGGAGTCAGCTCGAAACGGGCACGCCTAGCGGCCTGTTCCGTGACCACATCCTCCGTGCTGCCGCTGTCAAACAAGACAACGACTCTCTGGCCACCTATGTAGCCAAAGGGCTTGAGCAATTCGTTGCGCTCATACTCCTGGTCATGGGCGCCCTTGTGCTTATCTTCGAGCTCCCGGCTAATAATTGCTCTAACTGAAGCACCGGGGGTTGAAGAACTAGGGGTAGCCGCTGGGGTCTGTGTGGGAGCTGTGCTCACCACGGAAGCTGTAGAGGCGGCGGCGGCCTTTGGAGGCTTCTTTGGACAATCCCGAGAAGTATGTCCTTTTGTGTGACAAAAGAAACATCTACCCTCCTCCTTGTACTGAGAAAGCTCCTCAGCACTCAACTTGCCACCTGTCTTGCCTGCCTCCGCTTTCTGGTCTGGAGTAAGCTTAGACGCATTGTTCGAGTTCTTGGAGCCAGAGGCTCCCGGGCTCTGTCCTCGGAAAGACCCCGTCTGGTTCTGGCTTTTGCCCCCCGAGGCGTTAGCCTTGGGAGAAGCTGGCTGGGAAGTCTTGGGCTTGCCACCATTGTGTTTCATTTCTGCACTCTGCGCAAGCGAGAGTGCGTCCTCAAAGGTGGCTGGCCTAAACATACGCACCTCCCATTGGATCTGGGTGTCCAAGCCATACAAAAACTACCCTTTCTTGTCCGAATCAGATAAGCCTAATTGTAAACACAAGGTCGAAATTTTATTGGCAAACTGAAGGACTGGTTGCGCATTCTGACACGCTCCCCTGAACTCGTCTTCGAGTCGCTCAAGGTAGTGGGGCGGTAGAGACCGCTGCTTAAGGTCGCGGACGAACTCGTCCCGCACATAAGCTGCCATACCTGCTCTGGTGTGGGCATGAGCCCACTGAGTCCACCAAGGAATGGCCTCACCTTCCAAGTACCAACTAGCTAAGATCACTTTGTCAATATCTGTTTTCCTAACTGCGGCAAAGTAAGCTTCAAATTGATGCAACCATGAATAAAGAGTTGTGGAATCGAGTTTACCATTATACTTACTAAAATTCATTTTCTCGGGAAAATAATTCGAGGGCCAAAGCTCTGAGGTAACGCTCGTGTTCCACGCGTCGCATGGCATCGTCTTCTCGTTGTCGGATCTCCAATGCACGCATCTGCATCTCAAGCAAGGAGCTTGGCTGCGGCTGTGACCCAGCGAGAGGGTCCCTGTGACGAGGATCTGGTATTTGGGATACGGAAGGAGAGGGAGGAGGAGATGGAAAACGCGACGCTGGAGAGCGAGAACGCTCCTCCAGAGCCAAGATCCGCGCCTTCTGCTCATCCAACTTGGCTGTCTGGTCTGCGATTGCTCGCATCATCTGCTGGAACATGTCTGTTACACTCAAGCCGGGTGCCCTAGCTGGGCTGCCTGGTGCACTCTGGTCCCATGGTTCTGGTTCTCTCTCGTCGCCGAAACTCGCCATAGCGGGAAAATGCAATTCCTTTCCGGAACGCAATCTGACCATCCATTATCTGTGTGGGAGACTTCCGGAGGCTTCCGGAGACTAAAAACCAACCGTCCTTCGAGGGACAGGAGTCACTCCGAAAGGGGTAGTCCACCGGCGTCTAAAAACCAACCACACGAGCGAGAAAAATTTTCTGGTTTTCTTTGCTGAATCTTTGTCCTTTAAGTAGGCTTTGATACCACTATAATATGCGGAAGCTTCGGAGAAGGATCGGTACTTCAAAACTCAGAAATCAGCACTCTTTTCGCGACGGAATTAACGCACAAACTGAAAGGAGATGTGCAGAAAAAAGAGAGAGAAGGGGGAGATGGAGAGGACACAGTATTGGGTCCCAATTACCCTCTGTAGGGCCCCCACCACGGATGGTGTATTTGCTTTATTAGAATGATGTAAATCTGAAAACAAATACAGAAAACTTGACCTTTTCTTGGCTGGAAAATCCTGCCCTTGACCTTCAGAAGTCCACCCCTTTGCTTGGCAATCTCCTTGGCTTGACTGGCCCTTGATTGGCTTGAGCACTTGGTGAAAACTGAGATGAATGATGGAATTATGGCTCTCTTCTATTTATACTACCCTTCAGGGGCAGGCGGCCAGCATAAGGGCAGGCGGCCAGCATCAGTTATGTCCCACGACTGGATATTCAGCAGTTAATGCTGAAAAATCCCATTAAATGCTGGAAAAATTCCCATCATTCCTGCGCATCACTTCCTGGGTGGCTGGACATCAAGCGCTTGCTTCTTAAGGGCTGGGCACATCTTTTGCCCATAATCCCAAAGCTGGGCTGCCCCATACCTGCCCTACAGCCATTTAAAGGCTGTGTGCTCCTGAAAATAGCCTTATCTTTGCCCAAGGGCTGTCCCACAGCCCTTCCATGGCTGGTGGGTCCAGCCTGGGCCTTCCTGGCCCTCATGGGGATGGTTTCACACCATTCCCATGCCCATACTAATCTCCGGGGTAGCCCTATGGGCTGGCCCCTTGTCCTAAACATAATCTACTCAATGATCTGGCATCCGGTACCATACCAGATACACAGAACCACTGACATCATTCTAGAGGGAGACTCACAGCGCGGACTGGCACTGTTTCATGTGCAGGACAGTGCACACCTGACCTTAGACTCCTGTGTAGGACAATGCACACCTGACCTCGGACATCTGAGATGGATCCCTGGCTGACTCGTCCCGGACTGGGCTCACATGGGACCAGTTCACCATCCCAGGTCCTGCACCTTCTGTACAGAAATGTCTACGTGGCATCCAAGTGCGGGATGCACGTGACATCGCAACTTTGGAAAAACTGACTTCACTGTTTTGTAGCGGTGAGGTGCCACATATAACAAGACCAAATCTCCTTCTTGAAAATCTGCATGTTGACGATGCTTGTTGGCCTGTTTTTGATATTTTTGTTGCACATAGACCAATTTATCTCGAACTTGCACAAGCACATCTTGCATTTCCTGAACCAACTGATCTGCCAACACCACTTTGTGTTGTAAAACAAAGTTTGTAGGCACAAGAGGAGTATGCCCATAGGCTGCTTGAAATGGAGTTAATCCAATTGCTGAATGATGGGAATTATTATAAGCAAATTCCACGGCAAATAATCTTCCCATGATGCCAAACGGAATTGAATGTAATGTCGAATCATTTCTTCCAAAATTTGATTGACTCTTTCAGTCTGTCCATCTGTTTGAGGATGATAGGCTGAACTGAACAACAAATTCGTGCCAAGAGATTTGAACAACGACATCCAGAAATGTCCAGTGAACTTTGGATCTCTGTCAGAGATGATGGTTTTCGGCAAACCATGCAATTTGAAGACATGTTGCATGAACAATGATGCCACATCTGCGGCTGAAGCAACTTTCTTGCAAGGAATGAAATGCGCCATTTTGGAAAATCGATCAACACCACAAGAATCTGAGCATTGCCTTTGGATGAACGAGGCAAAGTGGTGATAAAATCCATACTGATACTTTCCCATCTCTCATTGGGAACTGGCAACGGTTGAAGTAACCCTTGAGGAAGTTGTCGAGAGGCTTTCATTGTCTGACATGAATGATAAGCTTTGACAAATTTGATAACATCTTGCTGCATCTGAGGCCAGAAGTATGTAGCAGACAAAAGGCGATATGTCTTATTGATACCAAGGTGAGCAGCATAAGGAACTTCATGATGCTCTTGAATAAGAATCTTCCGCAATGAAGTATTGTGAGGCACACAAATGCGATCAGAAAAGAACAGCAACTCATCCATGATGGTGTAGGCTGCAAACATGTTCATTTCTGCAGGACTGGGATTAGAAGATTTGAGAGTACGGAACGCATCTCCAAAATCTCTATCAGTCAAATACGCATTTTTGAAACAAGCAGGGATTTCCATTTGCACATCTATGATGGCAAAATTAATGGCTTGAGGCATGCGGCTTAAAGCATCTGCAACCACATTCTGAAGACCAGGAACATTCTGGATAATCATGTGGAAATTAGCCAAGAATTCAACCCATCGGCCTTATTGAGAGTTCATAACAGGCTGAGTGAAAATGTACGTCAGAGATTGATGATATGTACGTACAACTCAATCTGCTCCAAGAAGATAATGTCTCCAAGTCCGATAAGCATGCACGATTGCCAAAAACTCCTTATCATACACAAGATACCTGCTTTGAATGGCTGAAAACTTCCTACTGTCAAAAGCAATGACACGATCATTCTGCATTAAAACTCCACCAAAAGCACGATCTAAGGCATCTGTCATTACATCAAAGGGCTGGGTGGAATCTGCAATGGCCAAGACCGGGGTTGTCGTCAAGGCATGCTTGAGATCATTGAAGGATTGTTCACCTTCCGAAGACCACTGAAGTTTGTCCAGCTTTGTCAATTCGGTCAAAGGGGCAGCAATCTCTGAAAACCTGTGCACCTTGTTGTGATAAAAGTTAGCAAGTCCCAAGAAAGATCGAACATCTAAAATGGTGAGAGGCAAAGGCCAATCCACAATCGCCTGAATCTTCTTAGGATCTACTGCAATCCCGTTAGCAGAAATGATGTGACCAAGATATTCCACATGATTCTTGAAAAATTCGCTCTTCTTTTTGTTGATGTACAGCACATTGGTGCGTAGTACTTCAAAGACAATCTGTAAATGCTCTTTGTGATCGACCATAGATCGGCTAAAAACCAGAATATCATCGAGATAAACGATCACAAACTTGTCCAAGTACGGCCCAAAAATTTCATTCATCAAGGTCATGAAAGTGGCCAGGACATTGGTTAACCCAAAAGGTATGACCAAGAATTCATAATGGCCATATTTTGTCCGAAAGGCTGTCTTGTATTCATCACCATTACGGATACGAATTTGATGATAGCCGGACTTCAAATCAATCTTGGAAAACACCTTAGCACCAAGCAGTTGGTCGAACAACTCATCGATGCGAGGCAAAGGGAATTTGTTCTTGATTGTCAACTTGTTGAGAGCACGGTAATCAATGCAAAGCCACATTGATCCATCCTTCTTTTTGACAAGCAAAACCGGGGCTCCGAAGGGACTTCCTGTAATTGCTTTTGTATCTCCTGAGATTCAGAGTAAGAAACACGGTATGGAGCTCGGGTTGGAGGAGGTTGACCTGGGATAAGATCAATCGGGTGATCCACAGGACGACGAGGAGGCAATGTCATCGGAAGATCATTTGGAAACAGATCTTGAAAAGGACTGAAGAAGGGTTGCTCCAAGTAAGCCGTTGTTGATGGCGAGGCTTGAGATTGCTCACTAGTTTCTGCTTCAATCTCCCGTAACATGACCAGGGATGTTGTACAGTCACGTTTGCGGACAAGGCGTTTGACTTGCAGGGCAGAAACAACAATGATGGGTTTGGCACTGAAAAGGCCATGAAGTTCCAGCTCTCGACCATCGTGATATAACTGGATTGAATGAGAACGAAAGCTGATCACCGGATCATATCGATACAGCCAAGATTGTCCCAATATCATGTCATAATGTGACAACGGCATCACTGAAAAATTAAGGTGATCTTGGTAATCTTGAATCTGGAACTGAAGCTGTTGCACCTTTTTGTTACAATTAAGGAAGGAACCATCAGCAAGCTCTACTTGAAAAGCATCCACAAAATGTCGGGTCTGTAGGCGAAGGATCCTCGTACTCGAAGTCGGGGTCTTCCACTTCATCGGGATCGTCCTCGGAGGTTACTGCATCTGCTTCCACTTCTTCGTTTGGTTCCGCCAAAGAACTGGGCACCAGGGATAATGGAGTATAATCGGGGACGAAGATCTCGCAATAGAATGTCACAGGAGGGCGCGTGGAGGAGATATTGCGGAGGCCATCCACACTGCACTCAGGAAGAAAGTGTGCCAACTGAGGGTACCGTGACAGAAAGAACTCGAAATGAGTAAGATGCAGTGGCTCGCAGGTGAGGAAAATAGTCCAAATCGCCCAAGTGTCGGGTTCGGTTACATGCGGGCTGCTGACATGTATGCGGTACACCTGAGAGGCCAAGGTTACTAGGGTAGGAGAGGCCGAGAGACTTGGAATCCACCCAGCATCGGCGAGAAGTGGCACTGGTTCCAGAGTGGGGGCACAAGGAGGGCTGTGTTCGGGAAGAAAAGCCTCGGGAATCTCGTCGATGTAACTCAGGTAAGAGATGTGCATGTCGGGTTCCTCCGGAAAGTTGTCCATGAAGCATGCACGTAAAGGGCGAGAGCGCACAGATTATGTGGTGTGGGCAAAGCCAGGAGAACCCACGACCAGCCGGGAGGATGGTCGGCGAATCGCTGGGAAGAAGGGGGCGAACATGAAGAAGGCGGCATCCTGACAGCCGGGGGGGGACGGGTGGTGGTTGCCGAATCGCCAAGGGGTGGCGGTTCACACCAGTGCACGCCCGCAGAAATTGGGCAAAAGCCCCTTGACTGCAAGCTGATTTCTGAGGATTCAAGGCATAAATGTCTTGCCTGCTGCTTTGCCAAGCTCAACAAGCATACAAACTTGAAAAGCCCCTTGATTTGAGATCAATTTCTGATCATGCATGGTACATTGGCGCACATGAAGGCATCCAGAGTGTTCACGATGCTTCCCCCTGGCCACATATACATCAAATACATGAAAGCCCCTTGATTTACAGGCACATTGAGTGCTTGTAAGGCATCAGCACATTAACCACAGCATCAAATGCGATTGCCTGCATGCAAATCAACTCAATCGGCACAAAAGCCCCTTGATTTGCACTGCAATTTGCTGCGATTTTGCCCAAATGTGCGATTTTTCACGTCATACAGCATGTATGAGTGCTTAATTGCACAATTACATCAAAAGCCCCAAATTTCGACATCCAATTTCCTGCAAATTGATCCTGATTGTGACCAATGTCACCCAATTTTGCCAATTTTGCTCAAAAAATTGAGCAATTGGGCACCTGTATCTGCTCAATTGATTACTGTACTTGCTCAATTGCAAATCCCAAAAAAAAATTGAAGCAGAATACCTTGGATTTTCTGATTTGCAGGCGAGTTTTTGTTGTTGCAGGAAAAGTGGGGTTGATGAATGCTGCTGCCTAGATGAATGCTGCTGCTGTGTACTGGACAGCACCTGGGGGGGTGTCGTGGTCAGCTGGTGGGCAGCAAGGGCAGCCGTACAGCAGGCTGGGCAGCCTGTGGGGCTGCGTGGGCTGGCTGGGCAGCCCTATGGGGCTGCGCTGGCTGGCTGGGCAGCCCTGTGGGTTGGCTGAACAGCTGGGGCAGCTGGCTGGAGCTAGGCGACCAGCTCAAGAGGCTACCAGGAGCAAGGCGACCAGCTGAGAAGAGGCGGCCAACAGAAAAGGAAGCAGCCAGCAGCAGAAAGAGGCGACCAGCAGAAGGGCAGCCAGCAGGAGAGCACGACCAGCAGAAGGGGGAGAGGGAGGGACAAACACCTGCTCTGATACCAGTTGATGGGGAGAAACCTGTCAATTAGGGTTTAGAGTTCATTCATGGGAGACATACACAGAGAAGCAAGGGAGAGAGAGAGAGAGAGTTGTGGGGATAAGTCAACTCATGAAAAGCATGAGTGTGTGACTCCCCTATCACACATGTATATTGCACTAGTACACATAGTGCACTTAGTACATTAAAAGTACTAAGTGTACTATGTACTATAACTTATGGGCTTGTACACACTATAAGGGTGGGCATAACGCCTTTACCCCAACAATAAGGAAGAGAAGATTTGCTTGAACTCCACCCAAGTGCTAGGTGCTATTCCCTGATGACGAAGTGTCGACCACCATTGAAGAGCATTTCCCTTTAGGAAAGAAGCTGCCTTCCGTACCTTAGATGCCTTTGTGAAGTTTCCACCAGAAACTCCGCATCAAACTGTTGAATGAAGGTGAGAGCCTTCAAACGATCCTTTGCACCACTAAAAGTATCAAACTTCACTGCAGCACCACCCTCTTTATAATCTTTTGGCTTCTCACCTTGAACAAGATTATCATATGGATGTGGTTTGAGAAAAGAATTGCCCACAGCATTCATTAGATCCCATGCCCATCATACCACCTCCCATACCAGGCATACCAAAAGCACTTCCACCACCACCACCAAAAGTTCCATACATACCTCCTGGCATACCTCCATACATACCTCCATGCATTCCTGGTTGAATACCATAGCTCCCAGTCATGCCCATGTTGGGTACACCCGTCATGGAATGAAAGACAGAGCCTCCGCCAAAGTAACCAGGATGAGAAGTATTAAAAGGGTTTCCATGGATAGGTGGGGGAAAAGAAGAAGAAGAATCGGGGTATGGCTGAAAATTTGGGTGGATGGGAGCCGAATGTTGAGGCTTAGCTTTCTTCTCAAACCCCTGCTTCCGTGGTTTAGAATCAGCTTTGAAGTTTTGTGGAAAACGTGAGTCCTTCGCGAGTTCCATTAATCCCTCCATCAAACTTTGCATCTTTGCTTCATAGGTGGCATCATCATCTTCAGCTTCTGGCATATCGGAAGGTATTTCTTGCTCCCTTTCCTCATCTTCATAGAAGTAGTCGTCCTCTTCCAAAGATAAATCCTTCATCTCCGCACTAGTTCTAGCCATAGAATTAAATATGTCGACCACAAGCTTGCTCCTTGAAAAAGTTGACGATGAATCCCGGCAATGGAACCTTGAAACCAGCCTTCAGAACTTGACGGGCGGTGAGCAAACTTAATCACACTTAAATCTCTTTACGGACTGGAACAAGAAACTTGGAAGAAGAAGAAAAAGAAATAAGTGGAGCTAGAGTGCTCCTGCACAAAAGACCAATTGCAGGTATTTATTTATAACTTGAGGTTGGCGTAGCCCTTGTACAATTCCCGAGAAGATGCCTCCTTGCTTCACGTGGAGGAGATCTTCTCAAACTTTCACCCAGTTTGTGTTGTGGGATACAAGAGCCTTGAGCCTTTTTCCCAAAAGACTATCGAATAGCTTTTCTCCCTCCTTTTTTTTTATTAAAAAAAATTTACTACGGGTGGTAGCTTTTCGAAAATCCCTCACTTGCGCGTTTTGGGCTGCCCGGCGCTTTTCCTTGCTGTCCGGCGACTTCGATTGTGTTTGCTTCTCTCGCTTGCTTGTGCGCTTGTCCGCCCACGTGGCAGCCAGCTGCCATGGCTTTTCTTTTGCGCTTGCTGCATGGCACTTCCTTTTTTTTTTTTCGTGAAATGGTGTTTTGTATTATATGTAAAAATGTACGTCAGCCACATGGCTCACACAAAACCTATGGCCCCAAAAAAAACCCCCACAAAAGATCCTCTAAAGGATCATGACCATGCAAACCTGTACACTAATAAGAAAGCCTCCTAGCCAAATAAGCATCCCAGATAAAAGCATCAAAGATGTGCCAGCCGAGCCGCCGTAGACCATAACGAAATAACATCTACATCCAGTAGCTGAGCTGAGAGAAGAGAAGAAAACTGCCAAAGCAGCAAACCGCGGATACGTAGAATGTGCCCATGTATTCCAGACAAGGAATCAAAGATGAACCCATTCCGTGTAGTCCAAATATGCCAAAGTCGTGTCCATCTAAGGAAATGGAATATCACAAGGTGACTGTCCAAAGTAATGACTTGAGGACAAATCCCAAATATCCACTGATGAGCCGAAACAGTAGACCTCTCTACTTTCTCCCAAACGTGAGACAAAAGACCAAATCTGACGGGCCACCGGACAACTCATGAACAGATGCATAACTGTTTCAATGCATGTCGTGCAGAAGAAGCAAGAGGCCAATGTAATTTTACGACGGCTGAGCTGATCCCGTGTAGGTAACCCTCCCACCAACATCCTCCAAATGAAAACCTTACCTTGGTAAGGGAGTTTAGACTGCCAACCACGCATAAGAGTTTTCTGCCACCATGATTTAGACTTGTGCAATCCCCACACCTTATTGGCCTTGGCTGAAACCCAATCTTTCTCTGATACGAGCTTATGATAGACCTGGTTAGCTGAAAGTGATATCAAGTCACCAGATTTACATAGTGCCCAATCAAGCCAAGGCTGATCTGCAGATGGCCGAGGCAATGGAGGAAAAGACTCAACTGCATGCATGATGTCAACCCATAGTGGCTGAAATGTCCGAGGAACCCTAAAGTGCTGCCGAATACGACGAAACGAATATGGCCTGTCACGACCAGGTATCACAGCATCTCGGATTCTAACCAAGCCTAACCTGACCATGCGGTTGAGTCGTATGTGTGAAGCATCTCTGTCTGGCCAAACAATGACACGCAACTCCACAAATGTTTCGAACTGCAAAGAGTTCAAAAGTAGTCTTTCATGACCAGGATCCCACCGAGCCAATAGTAGAACTTCATGCCACGAAAGGAGAATATGCGATAAAATGTGAGATGAGCGAATACGGACAGGATGAGCCGCATTCACAATGTCCCACCATGAAGCCTGCACACGTGTCCATCCATGTGACAATCCCTCCAACTCAAGTCACGAGCCATGAATACCCAAGGCTGCTATCGTGAAAAAGCGCCCACCTACGCGCCACCATATGCAAGCGGACATCCAATAAAGTAGCCCCACCCATTCTTTTGGGCGTCGTAATGTGATTCCAAGCTATCCTTGTTTGACCCATAATATTTCCTTGCCTCTTCCATAGCATAAACCGAATGGGAGCAACCAAACGGAGAAGAGATTTGTGCGTCCAAGGTAGCACAGGCAAAAAATAGGAAATCATGCTAAGCATAATAATCTGAGCTACCTTAACCCTCACATGCATAGGCCACCCTTGAGCTTTCCAATACACAAATTTATCCGAGATCCGAGCAGAAATCCAAGCAAGAAGCGCTTGGGGGTCCACATCCACAGCCACCGGATACCCAAGATGACGAACAATGTCTCCTGTATGCACCACACGGCCTTGCCACCCTAATGCCTCAAGATCAAATTCCGTGCATACAATGAGGGCTGATTTTGTTGAATTTATTTTCAGCCCAGAAGCCAATGCAAAATTATTCCAAGCTTCCATTGCTCGATCTATATTGGCTTTTTCGGCCCCGAGAAACATAAAAGTGTCATCCGCAAGGGCTTGAGCAACCAATTGCTTGCCATGAGGGAGATGCAAACCAACCACTTCACCATGCGATGCCATAACATCTAGGCGAGATAACATAGGATGAGTGGCAATGGCAAAGAAAAGAGGGCTAAGAGGACAGCCCTGCCGGAGAGAACGGGTGAGAGAAATACCATCCGAAAGTCCTCCATTGAGCATAATCCACGTGATAGAGCCAGAGCCAAGTAAATGCACCAAATTAGCCATTTTGGGACCAAAGCCCATGGCTGTCATTAACTAAGAAAGGAAAGACCAGCTGACATGATCAAAAGCTTTTTCAAGCTCCAGCTGCACCATCACAATCTCTTGCTTCTTTGCCTTGGCATAATCCACTCCAATTTGAACATTAAGAATATTATGCAAAATATTCCTGCCATGCACAAATCCATATTGATATGGATGAATAAGAGTAGGAAGCACCTTTTGCAAGCGATTGGCAAAAATCTTTGTAAAGATTTTATACATAATACCCATAAGTGAGATCGGGCGCCATTGAGCCAAAGAAGTAGGCGAAGGGACTTTGGGCAACAAACGAAGTATGCCCAACTTCCAATCGGCAGGCATATATCCCTCATTCCAAACCCTTTGACAAATAAGCGTCAAAGGCTCTGCAAGCTGATCAGCATATTTTCGAAAAAACTCAGTTGTCAAACCATCCCAACCAGGGCTCTTTCCCATGGGAAGTTTGGAGAGAACAGTTTCCACTTCCCCTTGAGTAACAGCAGCATCAAGTTGAACCGCCACATTAGGGTCAACTTGATATCGTACTTCAGGAAACAATGACTCCCTTGCAGCCAGGACAGCCGGCGAGACATCCTCTCGAGGGGCAAGCAAATCTTCATAAAACCTGATGCAATGCTGAATAACCTCAGAAGGTTGAGTAACAAGGTTGCCTTGGGCATCCATCAGCCTAACAATATTCTCACGCATATGTTTTTGATGCAACTTATCATAGAAGCGATGAGATTGACAGTTAGCATCCCGCAAAGCATCAAGACGTGCAAGTAGTTTAAAGCGAACATATTGTGCTTCCTGTACCCTAGATAGCTCCTTTTTCAACCATTCTATGGCATCCACAACTTCAGCATCCATAGAGTCAGTAAACATGGACGCCTGCAAGCCCTTTAAAAGCGACTCAAGAAGAGCCACATGCTGTTTTTGTATAGAGGCATTAGCAAGACCATAATGCCGCGCTAATTTCCGAGTGTTGGTAAGGAACACTGGCCAAGCATGATAATCAGCCATGGACACTCTTGTGGAGAAATGTCGTATCAACTGACGCATATAAACATCAAAAACTTCATGCTCCAAAAAAGTGTGATTTAAGCGCAAAGGCAAGCGTCCCAACAAGCCTTTATATGCATCCACAGGATGATAGACCATTTCAAACACAAGCGGCCAATGATCCGAGAAAACCTATTGCTGAGCAACCATCATAGTAAGAGCCTTTGGCAAAAAGAGATCTTGATGTAAAATATACATCCTATCCAATCTAGCATAAGTGCCCCGAAACTGTTGTGAGGCATAAGTGTAACCCCTTTCGTCTGGATGCAACCAAGACCACATGTCTTGTTTTAGCGACTTTGCTGCAAAAGCTTCCCCACGCCATTCTCTCCGGGCCATCCATTACAGAATGAGGCGACGTGGCTTGCTCCCTGGAGACACACATATTAAAGTCTCCCATCACAAAGCCAGGATGAGAGATTGAAAGAGCACACAAGTCATTCCACAGCAAATGGCGTGCACGAGCATTATTTGGAGCATACACCCCTAATAACCATAAAGGCGTATCATCCCAAACAATCTGTATCACTAGAAATCCTCCATGAACATCTTGAATCACAAGAGAAGGCTGAAGCTACGAACAAACAGCAAACATAACACCTGATTGCGAAGCAGGATGTCCACTGTAGAAAACATGAAACCCCTTATATACATAGGCTTTGCCAGCCGACTTATGCCGCTTATGTTCAACTGCACACAAAACATCCCAACCATGACAAAAAGTTGTACGCCAAAGCCTGCACTACTTTTGGCGCGAAGAAATACCCTTTACATTCCATTGTACAATTTTCATAAGCCTTCCCAGAAAAGGAATCAACAAGGCCGTGTACTAGGCCCAGGACAATCTACCAAATCACGAACCTTTTGAAGCATTGCATTTTAAGACATGGTATTTGTGATCTTAGACTGCCCTTGGAGTTCCCACATATTAAAGTCTCCTTGGAGACACACATATTAAAGTCTCCCATCACAAAGCCAGGATGAGAGATTGAAAGAGCACACAAGTCATTCCACAGCAAATGGCGTGCACGAGCATTATTTGGAGCATACACCCCTAATAACCATAAAGGCGTATCATCCCAAACAATCTGTATCACTAGAAATCTTCCATGAACATCTTGAATCACAAGAGAAGGCTGAAGCTACGAACAAACAGCAAACACAACACCTGATTGCGAAGCAGGATGTCCACTGTAGAAAACATGAAACCCCTTATATACATAGGCTTTGCCAGCCGACTTATGCTGCTTATGTTCAACTGCACACAAAACATCCCAACCATGACAAAAAGTTGTACGCCAAAGCTTGAACTACTTTTGGCGCGAAGAAATACCCTTTACATTCCATTGTACAATTTTCATAAGCCTTCCCAGAAAAGGAATCAACAAGGCCGTGTACTAGGCCCAGGACAATCTACCAAATCACGAACCTTTTGAAGCATTGCATTTTAAGACATGGTATTTGTGATCTTAGACTGCCCTTGGAGTTCCCGAGCACGTGCCGAAGGGTAATGACCATCCTGTGCTTCTTTTGTTAGGCGACTTCTAATAGGATAGCGTTCTACTCTATCCACCCCAAGAGCCCCTGTACCCTGAGAAAGTTGGCCTCCCGGCCTCTCAATCCTGGTCTGTTGGCTGGGCACCTGAACCCAAAGGGCGACGAGCATATGTATGTAAGGGCCCCTGATGAGTACGCAAAGGCCCCCGCCAAACAACATCTGAGAAATCCCCCCGCGGGGCAACAAATCGTGTCTTTTTACCACGTACTTCCACCCATGGCTGCTCAACCTCATTCTGAACATCCACATGTACATCCATGTGCTGGGCATCATGTAAAGGAGCATCATGCTCATCTTCCACAGGCAACTGCCCATCAACGATATCCTTGGTAGCAACAACTTGTTCTTTCTTAGGACATTTGGAGACAAAGTGACCCATCTCACCACATTTGAAACAGTAGCCAGCAAATGTATCCCACCTCAATTCATACATTAAAGGTTGCACCCCAGCCATATTGACACGCAAATGTGTTGGCCTAGGTCTCCCAGTATCCCACAACATGCATAGACGATTTCGGTTTCTAGATGTCATTCGAGGCACCACCAAGACATCACCGATACCTCGCATGAGACTTGGTAAAACACGCCAAAACATTGGTGGGAATTGTTTCACTTCAACCCAAACTGGGCAAGCCTGGCGCAACATATCTTGGTACTCTGCCATAGGCTTCCATGGAACCACATGAACCAACTGCCCATCCAAAAAGAGTGGCACCTGCTCCAAGACTGCCCTACGGGCTTCCGAAGTGCGAAAAAGTATTTCATAAAAGCCTCTCGGACCATCATAAATCTCCTCAAGTGCCTCAGGCGACACCAAGCGGCCCAACCATGCTCTAAGACGAGGCAACAACGGAATACGCCCAGTAAAGAAGAAGATAGCAGCACGATCATGAAAATCTGCTAGCTGTTGTAGCAACAAAGGAGTCTCCATGCATACATTAGCCACACCACCATTATCTACTGCAGCCATTTGCACGCTATTTGCCTTCACATATTCTTGCAGAAGCTCACCAGTGATCTGCAATAAACGTGCAAACTCCGGAGAAGGTACCTGAGAACTTTCCTCTGCATTCTCTCCAACATTCACCGGAGTGTAGCTTGCATCAACATCAAGCCTTTGACGTTTTTGTTGCTCCGAGGCATCTAAAGCATAACCCACATCCTTCTCGATCATCTCCTCAATAAGATCCATGTTAAGACTATTGGCAGCCATGCCACCAACAGCAGCAGCCGGGTCATCCAAATCCATGTACAAAAGCAAAGAAAACCCGTTCTCTCAAACCCTAATTCAGCACTTGAAAACCCTAATTCAGCACTTGAAAACCCTAATTCAGCATCTGCAAACCCATCCTCTCTTATATTGCTGAATTTCCATGACTTGAAAAACCCATACACAGAAACGCTGCTGTACAACACACACACACACACACACACACACACACACACACACAAGAGCAGTGGACAGGAGAAAACGCAGAGAGGAAGCAGTATACAAAGTAGGCGGTAGATTCTGCAGAGAGTTCAGAAGCAGCAATACACAGGCGAGTAGCACGCTTAGTCTTCACACAGGTCGCAGTGATTGTGGCGAGAAAGGCCACTATTGGAGGAAGTGTCCTAAGCGGAACACCGAGAAGGGTGCAGAATCCTCAGCAGCAGCAACCGTGAAGACTCCAGCTTTTGTGCACCTGGAGGTTATGGACACCGGTGTTTCATCTTCTTCGTGCAAGGAGGAGGTTGGAGGACTCTCCGCTATGGATACTCGGGAGTGGATTCTAGACAATGGTGCTTCCAGGCACATGACTCCTTCCCGCACATCTTTACAGGATCTTTGCAGGCATTCTGGACACATCCACTATCGCAGTTCATAGTTAGGGCAGGTTAGAGATAGTTCCCGATGGCAGGGGGGGAAGCATTCCTCCCAAGTGTTGTATGTTCCATCACTTGGTTTTCATATGTTGTTATTGCATCAGGTTTGCAAGGCTGGCATACGGGTGGAGTTTGATGAGCATTTTGTTGCTCTCCGGTACAAAGCAACAGACCAAGTAGTTTGGGAAGGCGGAGTGGAGAATGGAGTTTACAAACTTTCAGCACTCTCTCTCCTAGGTCCTCAGTTTTGTGGAGTGGTAGTCTCGTAATGGCCACGTAAGTGTGGATACGTTGCAGGTGCAGGCTTTCCCGGACCAGATGGTGGATGGCTTGCCAGATGATGGCAGCAGTTGGTAGGAACTTTCCAGTACAGATGCTGGTAGTTCTTGTGTTCGTAAGTCAGAGGAAACTTTACAGGTAACCTATGCTCTGCTGTCTCGTAGCATTCGGGAAAGAGAAACTCTTGTAGTTGAGGAAGCTCTTTCCACAGGGACCTATCGGAAGACCAGGCAAGTTGCAATTGATTACTTGCAGGAGGAGGTAGATGTTGCACATTCTGCAGGCTTTGTGGTTCCGGATTCAGAGGGGGTGGTTTACAGGTTTTTGAAGGCCTTGAATGGTCTTCAACAGGTTTCCAGGACTTGGCATCCCACCGTAATAGTTGTTGATCCTTGTGAGTAGTATGATGCCTCCTTGACTCAGAAGCAGAATGGTTCATTGTCTTGGTTGATGCATACCAGATTGGACGGGAGCTTCCTGATGAGGCTGTTGAGCTCATGTGTGCAGATGACTCTTTGGGAGGCAGGATTGCGGATCTTGTGTTTCCTGCAGCATGCGAAGGATCTTGGACTCTTTTACACAGAGGGGAATTGATGGATGGAGTGACTCAGATTGGGGAGGAGAGCCAAACACGAGGTGCTTGACATCAGGCTACAGTTTTTCCCTCGGCTCAGGAGCGGTTTCATGGAGTAGCAAGAGCCAGCCAATTATTGCCTTGTCATTGACAGAGGCAGAGTACCGGGCTGCTTGTGGTGTTGCTTGCGAGGTTGTGTGGCTGTGGAGGTTGCTTGGCGAGATTGGGTTTCCACAGAAGGAGCCCACAGTCATCCAGTGCGATAACCAGAGCTGTATCGCTGTTGCTCAGAACCCGGTCTTCCATGCCCGGACCAAGCACATAGAGATACAATATCACTTTGTTCGTGAGAAGATCTTGGTTGGTGACATCTTGCTTCTTTATTGTTCGACGGAGGACAATGCAACGGACCTCTTCACGAAGTCTCTACCTCAGGCTATGCTCCGGTGGCACTCCAGCTCACTGGTGTTGGTTCCACATCCAAGAGCTGAGAGGGGGTGTTAGCAGTCATCTCCTGTCTGTATATTTACACCAGGGCCTCTGTTGTGGGTGTGCCGCCTGATTTAGGTGTTTTCTCATTTTTCCCCACTTCCCATATTTTTTCCTATTTTTTTCCATTTTTTTCTGATGTGCGGAGGGCTGTCGGCTGCCTGCCTGCTCTGTGTGCTATCCGACGTGTTTGTAGGAGCTGGCCGACTCTGTTGATGCTAGCTGACAGGATTTACAGGAGCCGACTATAGTGCTGCTGGTCGGGTACACTAAGGGGGCTGTCGGCTGTTTTTCAGCAGGCCGACTAGCTGCCTATGGAAGGAAGAGAAGCTTACCATGCAAGAGGAGTGGGAGAAGGAAAAGCTCGCCATGCAGGAGGAAATCAACCTTTTGAAGGGCGAAGTGGCATCCTTACACGATCGTCCACCACGGGAGGAAGGAGAGACTCTTGAGGTGGACAAAGAGGCAATCAAAGAAGAGATCACCAAAACCCTCACCCACACAATCGAGGGGAAAATGGAGGCGGCCCGCGAAGGATGGGTAGAAGTGATGAAGAAGAACATCAAAAAGGAGGTGCAAGAAGATGTACAAGTGATGAAGAAGAACATCAAGGAGGTACAAGAAGATGTACACATGATGCAGTCTACTCTTGATGAAGAGAAGATGCGACGGATCCGGTGCCTCAACATCCGAGTCACAGGGATACCAGAGAGCACTACCTCCACGCCTGAGATTGACGGGCGGAACCTATGTACCAAGCTAGGACTAAAGGAGGATGAGCCGCTCCCATTCACTAGAGTATGGAGGACAACCCCAAAGGACTCCACCAAAGGCAAGGCCTTAGTGCTACAGTTCCCAGACGAGGAGAGTAGGATGAGCTTTATGAGAAGACGGGCTATCTTGAGGAGCTTGCCAAGGGACCCCATCTACTTCGATGATGACCTCACATGGATGCAACTGGAGCACAGAAGATTATGCATGCCGAAGATCAAGGCGGCACGCAAAGAAGGGAAGAAGGCACATTATAGGGATGGTCACATCTACATTGATGGGAAGAGGGTCGAATAGCGCCATCTGGCCTATGAGACACGGAGGAAACAACATGAAGACAAAGAGATACACATAGCAATCTGGAACTGTAATGGAGTCCTAGGGAGACTTGAGGAGGTGATGGAGGGCCGGGATATCATCTTGATGACAGAGACACATGAGAGCCCGGAGAGGGGCTTACCACGGGTTGAGGGTTATCAGTGGGAGTCAGCTCACCGACAGGGGATGAGACAGGCCACCTCCCGAGGTTCAGGAGGTATTGCAGTGCTTTTCAGGCATGGGTTACATGAGCATGTTCGAGTCGTAGCACGAGACTCGGAGGCGAGATACATGTGGATTAGCTTACGCCTCTCGGAGACCAGATGGATTTATATCGCCCTTTGCTACTTTCCTCCGAAGGGGTCGCGGTTTGCCACCATCGAGGAGCCGGGTGGAGGAGAGGCTAGTGAGTCTCCATACTCTGTCTTATCTGAGGAGATCTTACACTATTCGACACTGGGAGAAGTCTTCTTGATGGGGGACTTCAATGCACGGACTCAGAGCAGACAGTGCGAGATCTATGACTTTGAGGATCCCTTGAGACTAGAGCCGCTAGCTACAGAGGATACAGGGACCACTCGGATCTCCGCTGATGGAGGAGCTGACAGCACTGGATATGGGCAACATTTGCTGGAGCTTGGGGCCCGACACCATCTCGTTATTTATAACGGGATGACTCAGTGGCCAGATTCAGGTGGGTTGACTTGCTTTCCAGTGGGAGGCGGCAGTAGTACAGTGGATTATGTGATGGGATCCCGGGAGGCAGCAGATATGGTGTCTCACTTCACCGTACCACCATGCCCCATTGGGGCGGATCATACATACCTATCCCTCACTTTCAGGAGCTTATTGGAGACCCACCCACCCATCATACAGCCACCACGCACCATTTTTCACTTCACTCAGGACCTAGTCGAGGTGTACGACTATCATGTTCATGATCAGCTATTTGCCTTAGATCCATCGGCACCCATGGCCATGCTCACCTCCCAGCTCTCACATGTACTGCACTCCGCAGCCGCGAGGAGTTTCCGATACCACATACAGACAGGACGGCCACCTATACCACAGCCCACAAAGCCATGCTCCACAGTCTCCACCTTCTTCACCCCACCTATGGTTAGGAGGGCCATATGCCGACTCCAACATGGACGGACGACAGATCATACCGGATTACAGGGAGAGCATCTCATCTATGCTATTGATACATTGTGCCGATCCATAAAGCGGGAGATGTACTAGACCCCGGGAACTACAGGACCATCACGATTGGCCATATATTGGCCAAACTATACGGGGCAGTTTTGGAGGCAGAGCTGAGCACTCATGCAGAGGTTGGGGGATTGAGAGCAGCAAGCCAGGCAGGCTTCCGTCGAGCCTTCTCGACCATCGACCACATTTTTACATTGAGGTGCCTGATTGATCAGGCCAAGGCACGGAGGCAACGGCTCTATTGTTGCTTTGTGGATTTCCGCAAGGCATTTGATACTGTGCCCAGAGAGCGCCTCTTTCAGCAACTACAGACACTAGGCATACCTTCAGACATGATGTGGGGCATATACAGGCTATATGAGCAGGTCTTTGGGAGAGTCCGATGCCCAGGAGGCTTGTCCGACACAGTTGCTAGCACCATTGGTGTGAAGCAGGGGTGCCCGCTCTCCCCCACGCTCTTTGGGCTCTATATTGATGAGGTGGTAAATTACATCACACAGGGAGGAGGCTCTGGGGTTGAGCTATCAGGTATTACTGTCCATGTTATGCTTTATGCTGATGACATTGTCTTGGTATCCGACACGTAGGTTGGGCTTCAAAGACACCTTGTGGCTCTTGATGACTTCTGCGCACAGCAGGGGCTCACAGTGAACCTTGGGAAAACCAAGGTTATGATCTTCCACACTTCACCCGCAGTCAGGAGCCACACTACTCTCACATTAGCAGGAGGGCGGGTCGAGGTGGTGAGCTCTTATGTTTAACTTGGCATCACATTTACTAGCTCAGCTGGACGCTTCTCCATGGCTCAGGCAGTCCGAGACAGAGTGACCCGGGGGTATGCAGGTCTTGCTGGCCTTGAGCGTCAGTGTCATCAGGCACATTTTCAGGAACCCCGCACGAAGGGGTGGCTCTTTGATACATTAGTGACACCAGCCTTGATGTATGCAGCAGCGGTTTGGGCACCAGGGCTTGCAGCCTCCACATGGGTACAGCTGGAGAGACCACAAATCTTGATGCTCTCGAGGATGATACGCAGCAAACCATCCGTCCCGCACGACATTGTTCGAGCTGAGTTTGCTGCACCACCTATTGCAGTGGAGGCATTGTTCCAGACGATCTCCTTTATATACAGGATGAGGGAGATGCCCATGGAGAGATTATCCCGCTGAGCTTTTGAGGCATCCAGACAGTTGGCCGAGGCTAGACACACTGGATCTTGGTATGCACAGATGCTACAGTGGTTCTCACATCATGGTATAGACATTGAGTGGTTGTCACCTTTTCAGTATGATCAGTCTGCTCCACGGGGTTACCTCTCTTTCAATGAGAGGAACAGAGTGATGAGACAAGACATATGGCAGCACTACATACAGGAGACATGGACAGCACCAGAGAGCCCACTACCACCGAAGATGCTGTATTACAGAGACCACTTTATGAGCATCTCAGGGGATGGGTTTATACATCGACCACGGTACATGGATGTATACATGCCACACAGCTCTCACGTTGCTATTGGACAACTATGAGTCTCATCACATCAGCTAGAGATAGAGGTTGGGAGAGCGGCACAGGTTCCTAGAGCTGAGCGGATATGCAGATTGTGCCGTGAGGAGGTGGAGACTGAGGATCACTTTGTATGTAGATGTAGAGCCCACCAGGGGGTCAGAGATAGATATGCAGGATTGTTTGAGGAGCACTCTTCACTACATCAGTTGATGGAGGCCTCGGACCAGCGACGACAGCTTGGCAGACTACTACTAGAGCTTCATAGTTCTCGAGAGAGACTCCTCCAGACACCCGCTCCCACTAGGGGTGGGAGACAGTCCCAGCTCACAGATTTCTTCCAGAGAGCTATGCCAGTGCCAGCTGATGTACCACGTGGGGTGACCGCACAGAGAGCAGAGGAATTAAGAGCCAGGAGGAGACCTAGACAGACTGTACATAGAGCACCCCGACTCCGTCACCGAGAGATAGCAGCTATCCGAATGAGACACCAGATGGAGACACAGGAGAGGCTAGCTCGCTTTCATTCAGACTCAGGGTACATGTTCATGCCATTCACAGCCTCAGCATCGGTGATGTATGATATCTTATATCCCTCTTATGGCACTGGATGGAGTTAGACATAGATCTGCATAGCATGCTTGTACTATCCCTTCAACATATAGAGATGCATCTTGCCTTAGCACTCCATGCACATCCCCACCCCCCTTATATTGTTTGTATATGGGCTCCACCGATCCATGATGATTCACAGTTGTATCCAGACACATGCACACTTTTTCTTTTGTTTCTTTTCTTCCGATGATCGGAAGAACACAGTTGTATTATTTCTTGTCTCATAGGCCGACTTTGGCCTCTCGTAGACGTTAATATATCTTTCTTTCTTTCTCTCTCTCTCTCTCTCTCTCTCTCTCTCTCTCTCTCATTTCTGCGTTTTTCTGCTGTGCACTGCTCTAGGTGTTTTCAGATCTTGTCTTCATCTCCGCTGCATATTCTTACACAAAGCCCATATAATAGCTCAGCCTTGCATCACTCATTGCATCTCATAATTCATTGGAGTCAAGCGTTTCCCTTCAGCACAAGGAGCATCAACGCATGAAGCATTCAGTCCTTCATCATCAAAACGCAGCATCAAGAGCATTCAGCCCGTAGAAGCACTTCAGTACCTTGCGTTTTCAGCATACATACAGTTTTCAGCATTCACACATATCATCGTTTTGCTACAACCCTTTTGGTGAAGGTAAACCGCATTCATTGATTCATTTTCAGCATATACACACAGCCTAGAACAGTCCCAATCAGCCCCTTCTCTCAACCTTAGATTTGCAGCCTTCCTACATCCATTGGGAAGAGTGCATAGGCTTGAGATCGGTCATTATTGGTGCTTCTACAACCGTATACAGTTCAGCCCGACTCTTGGTCCTCCGAGATCTTGCGTTTGGCTTATCGTCGGTCCAAAGTCATTCTCTTCAAAGCAATAAAAGCAAATACTATTCCGGTAACGAGATAGGGGGCCCTTCAGTGGGTAATTCGGGACCCAATCTGTTGTACGGTTTCTATCTCTCTCTCTCCAAATCTCTTAAAGTTTGAAGTCATAAAAGTGGATTGCTAAACTCGCAAAACTCAGGATACAAAAGGCGGTGTGAAACTTGTGTGACAGGATCCTTAATTACGAATACTTCCGCTTCATGTTACAGCAAGGGTTGCAATAATCTAGTGGGTTTTTGTCGATCAAACTTGACCTTCTGACATACCAAACATTCTCGGACATATTGCCCAATGTCCTTTCTCATGCTAGGCCAATAAAAATAGCTCTTCAAAGCTTGAGTTGTAGTCAAGATGCCTCTATGTCCCATGTAGGGTGGAGCATGGCACTCTTTCATTACTTTTGGCATCAAATCTTGTTACACATAAACGGGTTTGCATCATAAGAAAACCCTCTTTAATGACATAGGAGGTCACTAAATCTCCATTCTGCAATCTGTTCCAAATATCTTTGAACATAGTATGCGTACGAGTACGTAGAGTATGCATCGGGATGAGTACTTTAAGTACGTTCACTTTTTTTTTTACTGTGTATATATAAAAAAGCACATAGTATAAAGCATTCATAATTTAGCAACACTGGTACACAACAAAGATGCACAAAAAACAATTGAAATGCAAACATGTATGCTATATAAATGTCAAATAAGTTGCACTGCATACAACATGAAGTCTTGCTGAAGCTAAAATCCTAGTACATACTACAAAGTGCAAACGCCAATAGCCATATGGTTGGCTCTCACTCATCATCATCCAAGCTTAAAGATGAGGATGATGAGTAGTCTCCATCTGTGAGGAGATTCCCATCAGAATCATATAGTGGCTCCCGCTCCCCCACATCACTTGGTATCTTCTCAACAATCGTAGAGGTCCTAGGTATCTCCTCTGGAAGAGTCTACATCTGGTGCTCTTGATCACCTCTACTGATCGCTCTGGCGGCTCTCCCTCTAGAATGTGCACCACAAGTATACACCCTGGTGCCTCTAGAGGTGGAAGGACGACTCTGTTGAGCTGAAGAAGTGAGGGAGCTGGTAGTGAGAGCTCGAGTGACTCGTCTATCAATGGCCTCGAGCTCTCTGTGAAGCTGTCTGTATATCTCCTCCTGCTCATCACGTACTATGTCGCTCTCCTTGGCATGTTGTTGGCTGCGGCGCTCGAACGTCTTAACATCAACCTATGGAGCATGTATTCACTAGTAGTTATTAGTGACTAATCACTTTAAGCTTACTATGAACTTTGAAGTGTATGTTGTAATTTTTTAAACCTGTTTTGGTCTATCATCTTTCGAAGATTCCGAATTAGTCGAAGGTTGGCTTTACAAAACACTAACCTCTCTAGTTGTGCCGTGCTCAAGCGGTTTCGGATCTTCGTGTGGATAAGAGTGTAGGAACTCCAGTTCCTCTCACAGGCTCCAGAGGAACAATTCTTAAATCCACGAAGATTCAAGTCTTAGTTATAACAAATCTTGTATTATTAGCCTACACCTTGTACTCGTGACTCCAAAGCCGATTTTTTTATCAATATGTATTTTGTATTATTACCTGGGATAATAGCCGAAGTGCAAGGACTTTTAGTTAGAGGCTGATGGTATCCATGTGTCTCCCACCAATCAAGAGGCGTCTTACACACCTCTGGGCAACATAGAAACACCGCGACTATAGAATTCTCCAAGGTTATTGGAGTATGCTATCATCTCTCAATCAATGTGTACCTGTTGCTCATCGGTCAGTACATGGCTCATGTATTGATCTCTCATGGATAGAAACGCCGTGTCCATGAAAAGATCTGCACTCTTGTAGAGAGGATGCAATAGTGCTTCCATACCATGAATTGGACGACACATTCAATCCCATCTTCTCTCTACAAGGCGCATAATCTTATCCACCGTGTGAATGTCAACAACCATAAGTACATATTACGAAGAGTAATTTATAAATACTAAATATTAAATGGACATTGCAATTTACAATTCAATATTTAGTGTTCACTTGGCTTTGGAGATGACTGTGCATGCTGCAAGCTCTCTCTTCATCTTGTCGAAAAGATGATAGAGTATTTCCATGGTAGACCCCTCCATATTTGTGACACACAAGAGAATAAAGAGGGGTTTCAAGACTATGGTGATGCTATGTGCTTCTGTCCAAAACTCCTCATCTAGCACTTTTCTTTGGATGATCCTTGTGGCTTCATGATTTGCATTATGCATTTGCCTCTAAAGTGCATCAACCACCGATCGGCGAAGAGCATCTCGAACATCATACAAATGCTCCAAGACCAAATACATATAAGCGAATCTGGTCTTGGAGGGTCGTATGATATCTTTCGCACTATGAGAGCGAAAAATAGCCAATGCCTGGTGCTTCTTTCTAAAGAAAGAAGCTATGCGTGTAACATCCTCGATGATGGGCTTCACCCAACTCAAGCTCCCAATATCCGCCATTAGAAGATCCAAGGAGTGTGCAACACAAGGAGTCCACACAATGCTTGGAAACTCTTCCTCAATCAGCTCACCCATCCTCTTGCAGTTAGAGGCATTGTTTGTTACCACTTGCACCACATTCTTTACCCCTACCTCCACAATAGCTTGACGAATGTTGTGGTAGATAAAATCAGCTGTGATCCGCTCCCCTGTCTTGCTTGCAACAACTGCCCTACGTTCTCTCCTTGATCCATGACATGCAGTGCAAGGAGGAATCAATGTTGCGTTGCCCAGAAGACTGCCCAATAGGTGCAGAAGAAGCAGACACTTCCTCATCCTCAAAAATCCTAGCCCTCTTCTTGCTAGGTGCTGCATCTGTAGGCAAAGGATCCAACAACACATCATCATCAACGATAGTGCTACGAATCTCTCTGCCATGTGGAAACTCCTTGGAGTTCTCCCTTATAATAATAGCATCAACCATCTCCTGTGGAATACTTGGGCACCCACAAATTCTCTTGCCCCCATCTTTGACATGTGGCAGATGACCCGCGTGATCGAGCTAGACTACTACAAGTTACCAATGACGAGTGCATGAACGTGTTGATGATGTGCTGTTAAGGATGATGGTGTGTGCAGCCCAGTAAGGATTTGATGCCTTTGGCATCTTGGACAAGCTGCAATTTACAAAAATCAAAGAAGCCACATTAGCGGCTGAATTTCTGAAAATAGAGGGATTCGGAAATGAAGATTGGGAAAAATACATTAAAAAATTGGGGATTAATTTAGGGATTGTTCAAGGAGCTGAATTTCTGAAAATAGAGAGAATGATTGGAAAAAAATTAAAAATACATAATTAATGGAGGTAATTTCTGAAAATAGAGGGCTTAGGGAATGATTGAAAATAGAGGGAATTCTTGAAAATAGAGGGATTTCTGAAAATTGAAATTTCTTGAATTGGAGGTAATGATTAATATGTGTTAAAATTAAGGGTAGGATTAGTTTAATTAAGGGTTGAGAGAGAGAGAGAGAGAGAGAGAAAGAGCACACCTTAGCAAGGTATGACAGCAAACCGATGTTGGTACGGAACGCGGAAGCGCACAGTACGGTGCAGGTACGGGATATGCGACGGCGGCCCAAAACACTAAGAAAAATATTTAAAAAAGGGTATGGAACCCTACGCGATGCGAAAGCGGACCGATTGGGGATCCAAGAAAAAAAGTCCACGTCAACTGTTCCGTACGTTGTATGGAACGTACTATATGGACCGAACCAATCCATACCAGCACGGAATGCAACTGTCTTTGAAATCCTCATCTAAAGTATAAAGATCTTTCATCGAAGTGAAATCCATATGATATTCCATAGAAACCACATGGCTCATGGATCTTCGAGATAATGCTTGTGCTACCTTGTTGTCTTTACCATGGATATGCATAATTTGGAAATGAAATTGGGTCGAATAACTAGCCCATCTTATATGCTTTTCGGATATCTTAGGTTGAGACATGAAATACCAAAGACTTTGATGATCCGTCTTGATAACAAACTCAACACCCATAAGATAATGCTTCCAAATCTTCAATGCATGAATGATAGCCATCAACTCTTTCTCACATGTGGGTGCGGTCTTTTCGGCTCCTTGAAGTCTTCGACTTTCATAGGCCACAACATGGCCCTCTTGGCTCAAGACTGCACCAATGCAATCTCCCGAGGCATCACATTCTACCATAAAAGGCTTTGACAAGTCCGGAATAATCAACATTGGTCCTTTGCTGGCATAAAATTTCAATACTTCAAAGGACTCTTTTTCAGCTTTGGTCCACTAAAATCCCATTGCTTTCTTTGTCAAATTATACAATGGACTAGCTACCATTGCAAACCACTTGATAAACTTTCTGTAGTAAGAGCATAAGCCAAGGAAACTTCGAATGCATGCACACTAGTCAACTGTGGCCATTTCATAATAGCCTTGACCTGGTTTGGGTCCATCTTGACCCCTTCCTTGGACACTATGTGGCCCAAGTAGTGAATTTCTGACAAAAAGAACTCTCTTCTTGCCATTCACATACAACTAGTGCTTCCGCAGTTCCTAAAACACAATATCCAAGTGCTTTTGATGCTCTTCCTCATTCTTAGAATGCACAATAATATCATCAAAAAAAGTAGCAACAAACTTTCTATGTGGTCGAAATATTCTCTCCATCATTTGGTTGAAGGTAGCTAGGGCAGTGGTAAGACCAAAAGGCATCACCAAATACTCATGGAGTCCAAATGTGGTCCTAAATGCAGTCTTGTGAATGTCCTTTGGAATAATTCTAACTTGATGGTAACCACTCTTCAAGTCAATCCTGCCAAAGATGGTGGCTCCATCCAATTTGTTTAGGATGTCATCAATCCTAGGAATAGGAAACTTGCTCTTCACAATGATCTTGTTTAGAGTCCTGGAATCAATACACATGCACCAAGAGCCATCCTTTTTCTTAACCAATAAAACTGGAGAACAAAAGGGTGATGAACTAGGTCTAATCAAACCCTTCTCCAATAACTCATTTACTTGCTTCATAATCTCCTCTTGTTGCGCCTAACTCATACGATAAGGAGGTCGATTAGGAGGGCATGATTGCAATCTAGTGATCCTCCGGTCTCTCTGGAGGTAACTCTCCAGGTAGAGTATCTGCAAAACAATCTTCATATTTCCTTAGGAAATCTTTCCTTTCAAGATTAAGAGTTGGGAGTGATTCATCACTCTCAGATTCCTTGGATCTCTAACATATACCAAGTACGAAGAAATAGATTGCTTTATTGCTTTAGGAACCTGTACATATTGATGAGTGGAATAGAATTCCCCTCAACTCCTACATCAAAAGTTACATTCTAAGAGACTGTTGCAACAACCAATGACCTCCAACAAATATGCAAGAATGAGATGAGATATGAAGAGAAGGGTGTGAACCCTTATACATCTCCCATATGAGCAAGTCAGCCAGCTGTAGCAGGCCCATAGTCACAAGAAATGTTTCAAGGTTTTTTTCGTTTCGAGGTTTTTGGGGTTTTGTTTCAAAAGGTTTCATCCCTCGGCTAAGAAACCGCGAGGTTTTGAAAAATCGATAATTTCATAAAGTATAAAGAACTTATAGTAGCCATCTAAAAAAAAGTTTAATGATGAAAAATTGGTCTCTTCTCACACATGTCGGGGAACCATCCTTATTTTGGTGAGACATTATGGCAATTTTGCTTGATTAGATGCCACAAGTGGTTCAATCAAGGACTCTTAAGAAATTGAAGAAGAGGAGGTAGAAATTGGAAAAGATTTAAGACATTGAAGGAAGAAAAAGGGGAAAGAAGAGAGGAGAAGAAGAGAAAAGGAGAAGAAGAGCAAGGGAGAAGAAGAGAGAAGAAGAGAGAAGAAGAGAAAGGAAGAAGAAGAGAATGAAGGAAGGAGTAGAGGTGAAAGAAGTAGCAGAAGATGGAAAAGGGAAGGAGAGAGGAAGGAGAAGAAGAGGGAAGAAAGGTGATGAGGAAGATATGGAAGAAAAACAAAAAAAAAATTCCTAGGAAAATCAGGGGACAAAAAAAAAAAACAAAACCTGAAATTTGGGCGAAACTGCCGTACTGGAGAGGTTTCGAGGTTTCGAAAGCTAGAAACAGGTTTTTTTGTTACTATGAGCAGGCTGACTACAGTTGTGAGGCAAAAATATGCGATAAATAGCCTAAAAAGACTCATAAAAATGCTAGAAAAATCCTAAATGATGTTTGCTAGATATGCTAATGCAGGGCCTCATAGAAATGACCAGTACAAGGATGCTAGGGTACATGTAGGCCATCTGGAGATGATATATTTTCCAACAAACTCAGATTGACTTTTTGCTTTTTCTTGCTTTTTGACCAAAACTAGTGCTTTCCTTGTGTAAACTTCATGGCCCCTGTTACAGTTTGTATGGACAAAAAATGCCTATTTTGTAGCATTAAATGTTGCGCGTGTTTATGATGCTGCCCACATGATGCACTCTCCATGACCTGTTGCCTTAGCTATCCTTGATGTTGGCAGACTGCAATATGGAAGTTTCCCATGCTGTTGGCTGGCTCCTATGTACTGTCTAGGGCTGTAAACAACCCCCAAACAAGGTGCCGACTAGATCCTATGGCCAAAGGTCCACAGGCATGCTTTACATGCATCTAGTCTCTACATGCTTGCCAATGCACTACCTAAGCTTTGACTGACTCCTACATGACTTTATCTAATGAATTCTCCAAGTGGGTAAGAGGACTGTCACATGCAAACTCTCTACTGCTTTGGAGATTGACCTGCGTAGCTCGTGCTTGACATGTCCCGGACAATGTACTGTTGATACATTTATGACCTCCAACGAGAGTCATGGGTGTTATAAGAAGTGCCTGTCGCTTTTTCCGGAGTATGCATAGCCGGTTCTTGTAAAATATAACCAGCCATCGCGTGATGATGTCATGTACAAGACACGTGCATGCTCATTACCAGGGCTATTCCTTGAAGGGCAGTAGATAAAGACCATAATTAGGACCAAACTTTGGAGCTACAACTAGTATTGGTAGGGAAAAGTAGTGGACTGGACCAGGAGGCTGTCGGCTAGCAAATGAGGAAGATATCGGGTGTCGGTTGCAGCAATGATGGTTTAATGTCCACAATCCTAGAGGTGGAAAAACCCTAAAATCGTATTTAGCCTTGATTTGTATGGAAGAGAAGGAGAGATGGGTAACATCAAATTTGCCCCTTTATCCCATGTAGAACTCTCCACTTATAAGCCTCTTCCCACATCAGGGATCTCTCTCCACTAGGCGTGCCATGTCTGGCCTCCAACTTGACTTGGCGCTAGTATGCAGGTGTCCTAGACGTAACATACCTACCCCCTTAAGGACCATTGATGTCCTCAGCAACAATGAAATTCGGCTTTGAGATTCCTCATAGATTCCCACGTAGCCTCCCTCTTTGATCTCCCCCTTCACTTAATCAAGTACTCATCGTAAGCAGAACATCTTGAATGCTTAGTACGTTGATCCAGAACCGCTTCAAGTTCTTGAGGAAATGCGCGGTTCATCCTTCCCGAACTAATTCCTAGATCGGAACAACGATATCGGAATCGTTTAATCGTTTAATCGTGCTTTCAGTCTACTGACATGAAAGACATGACGAATCGTTCTCTTGAGGAAGCTCTAGGCGATACGCAACATCACTAATATTTCTTTCGATCCTAAAGGGACCACAAAACTTGGAAGACAACTTGTAATGTTTCCCTGTACGTATAGTACTAGAATCTTTAGGTATCAATAAGTGCACCCAAGTATCTACGTCGAAGACCTTGGGAGATATTTTTTGATTAGAGGAAAGTCTGAGCTCGATCCTGAGCTGTCATACACTCTCCTTGGCAAAGTTAAGCATCTCTAGCATATCATACAAGAAATCCCTTGACTATCGATCTTGGATTTTACCCAATCCTATGGCAATCGATGACTGAGATTGAAAACCGTACATTAGCATAAAAGGACTAAAGCTTGTTGCTGAATGCTTATTATTGTTGTACGCGAATTCAAGTTGTGGAAGGTACCTTTCGCACTTAAATTTTCATTTTGAAAGAAAGGGCCCATAGCATGTCCTCCAAAGTCTGATTAGTATGCTCGGTTTGACCATCACTCTCTAGATGATTAGAGGAAGACATACTTAGTTTCTAATTTATCGAATACGGCTCGCCAAAGCCCTACAGTGAGCTTAGGGTCACAATGATTGACTATTACCTCAGGTAAGCCATAAATTCTATATAATTGTTCTATGAAATCAGGAGCTAGCTCATGACTCTTAATTGTAGACTATGTTGGGAGAAACCTCACCATCTTGGTGAGTCTATCTATGACTACCTGGCTAGCATCATGTGCCCGATTCGTTCGTGACCAATGATAAAATCCATTGAGATACTTTGCCATTTGACTTTCGGTATCTCTAGAGGATGAAGTACACCACCTTGCCTAAGGTGATCAGCCTTATTCACTGGCATGGGGTACACTTCTTTACATAATCCTCCACACAGGATTGCACACGTGGTAGCGCAAGAGTTCTTTGTATGCCATGGTGCCTTGCGCTTGGAACATCATGACACTCCAAGAGAATTCGCATTCGCAGCTCATTGACATCTGGTACGGCACACAAACTTTATCTTTTTGGATCAATAATCCATTTATGGTATACTGCTAAAGTTACTTATCTTCGGCACCGTTCATCCGTGTATGCAGGCCTCCCAGATCTCTTGAGTTGCCATCGGTCTAAACAAGCTGCCAAATCTTTCCAAAGAAGACATCTCCTTGGCAAATCCCCTGAAGAGAAAGACAGAGGTCAATTGATATCTGAGCTACCTACAAGGCATTAATCTCAGGAATCTGACTAAGGGCATCCGCAACCCGATTGCTAGTAGACCCCTTGCAATATCGTATCTCAAGATTGAACTCTTGCATGAGTGCAACCCACCTGGCTTTGGACCGCGCAAATCTCCTTGGTCACAAATGTATTTGAAGGAATGATGATCAATCCATGCAACAAACTTGGAACTGTAGAGATAGTGTCTCCACTGTTTGAGCCTCAGTGAACTTCTTGCTCTCAAAGACAACGAGCCGACCATCTTGGAAAAGAGCTGCCCCTATGGCACTGTCACGTGCATCCCGCACTTGGATGCCACGTCGACATATCTGTACAAAAGGTGCAGGACCTGGGATGGTAAATTGGTCCCATGTGAGCCCACCGGGACGAGTCAGCCAGGGATCCATCCCAGTCATCTGAGGTTAGGTGTGCATTGTCCTGCACATGAAACAGTGCTAGTCCGCGCTATGAGTCTCCGTCTGGAATGATGTCAGTGATTCTGTGTATCTGGTATGGTACTGGATGCCAGATCATTGTGTAGGTAGTTCGGGTTTGCTTTTAGGAAAAGGGGCCAGCCCATAGGGCTACCCCGAGTCTTTGTGTGGGCATGGGGATAGTGTGAAACCATCCCCATGAGGGCTAGGAAGGCCCTGGCTTAACCCACCAGCCATGGAGGGGCCCTAGGACAGCCCTAGGGGCAGGCTAGGGGAAAACATACAGGATATGCAGCCTTTATATGGCTGTAGGGCATGTATGGGGCAGCCCATACAGGCTGCCCAGTCCCCAAACTGTTTGCAAAATAGTGCCCAACCCCTTTGGAATCATGCGCCTGATGCCCAGCCAGCCATGAAGAGATGCGCAGATTTTTATGTGAATTATTTCAGCATTTAATGCTAATAATTCAGTCGTGGGCAGAATAAAGACAGCCGCCTGGATTAATGCTGGCCGACTGCTGTTTATGGGTAGTATAAATAGGTGAGCCCATAATCCATTGAGTTAATCTCACAATTCGCCAAGTGCTCAAGCAAACAAGGGCCAGGACAGCCAAGAAGTTGCTAACGCAAAGGGGTGAAGGACTGCAGGTCAAGGGCAGAGATTTCTCAGCCAAGAAAGGTCAAGATTTTTGTATTTTCTTTTCAGATTTACATCATTCTAATAAAGCAAATACACCATCCGTGGTGGGGGCCCTACAGAGGGTATTTGGGACCCAATACTGTGTCCTCTCCCCTCCCCCTCTCTCTCTCTATTTTCTGCACATCTTCATTCAGTTTTGTGCGTTAATTCCGTCACGAAAAGTGTGCTGATTCCTGAGCATTGAAGTTACCGATCTCCCCCGAAGCTTCCGCAACCCTGGTTTCTGCACCAAGCGAGTACTTACAAAGTTATGACTGCTGCCACTATCAAAAAGTATAGATACCTTCTGGTCCTGGATCAAGCCCTCCATCCTTAGGAGATCATGCTTGCAGAAGGCCAAAGTACCTAAAGAGCATTCCCGGCACAAACTATGTTCCAGGTGGTGAATATCAATAGTGAGAGTTCGTGAATAGAGATGGAATTGCTCTTGTTCTTCTTATTCGAACAAGCCTTGACCATATGACCTTAAATATTTTTGCCGACATTTTGGACTATATCATTTGTTATGCTTGATGCAATGTAGTTCCACATTTGAGGGTTTTTTTAATCAAATGCAGGTGCTTGATGCGGGAGGATGAGCATGGCAGCTGCAAAGAGTTTGGCCAGATTGGGGAGTATCTCAACAAAGCTCTTGCCATGGGGAGCACCAGTTTCTCACATCTTGGCAAGGCATGTTCATGCAGAGAAGGTGAAATCTTGAGGATTGGTTTTTTAAATATTAAATATGGATTTATACCATGTACTTTTCACAAGGGTTTCATTGCTTTTTTTTTTTTCAGAGTTATCGTCCTCCAAAGTACTTCAAGGATGATAACCTGTTTTTGGATGATTTGCCTCCAAAGACTGATGAACCAAAATGGAAGTTCGACAAGACTGACAAGAAGAAGTCCAAGAAAGAGGAGAGAAGGCCAGTCAGGTCTTTTAAGCATCGGACAGAGGCATACATGCTACCGTTCACTCTTGATGTCTTCATTTCAAAGAAGTATATCCATGCAAGCATCATGCATCGGATGAGTAACAAAGTGGTTGCTGTGGCAAGCACTAACTCTAAGGATTTGCGGTCGGTGCTCAAGTCACGATGTGATATAAATGCTTGTCGAATTGTTGGTCAAGTATTGGCGGAACGTGCAAAGGAGGCTGATGTGTTTACCTCACTTTATTATACTCGGAAGAATGAGAAGTTAGAGGGCAAACTCTTAGCTGTTGTAGACTCTGTGAAGGAGCATGGAATCAACTTACTCATGTGAATATAATACGCAAATATGTCCACCAAGTGAGTATGATCATTTGTCTCTATCTGTTTTTGGTAATTAAAGGTGGTCTGGAACGGTTTAGCTGTGCAAAAGGCTAAATGATGTTGGTTGGTTTTGGGAGGTCTTAGGCCTTGTAGTCAAAGATTTGAGGGTGCTTCATGGGTGCGAGTAAGGAAAGTGTCTTAGTGTATCCAATGCTAAAGTCAATTAGCCTGTTGTATAGGCTAATATAAGCTGTGCTTGCATGTGCCATTCTAAATTACAAATGGTGTGGTGTTTTGGGCAATTGTAGTGCGCAGTGTCAGAATGCATAAAGTAAATCGGCAATTTTTTGCTACCATGATGGGGTGGGGATTTGGGAATGGCCATGAGGAGTGCTATGTTAAACATTTGTGATGGAGTAGGGAAAAGGAAAGATGTGCCTTCCCTACTCCATCATGGTCATTGGTTGTCTTTGGTCGTCAGTCGAAAATCCTAGCTGTTCTTCCCTACTCCATCATGGTCTTTGGTTGTCAGTTGAAAATCCTAGTTGTTCATTTGTAGCACACCTACAATGGAAATAATCAAAACTTCAAGCTAGATTTATACATGTCATCACTACAGAATGAATAATAAGTCTAGGTGATAAAGCCTTTTATTATGAAATTAACACATAGGTACACATCAAGGCATCTGTATTGCAAGGGCACTCCTCTAGAAGGCACAACCTTGGCAACTAGGATAAAGCCAGCTTAATGAAATACTAAGAGTGTATCACCATAGGAGGGGAGTCTCCTTGTCACATTTTTTGCCTCTTTGAAACTTCTCCATGGAAAATGTGCATCAAGAAGTGAGCATATCCCCAGAACAGTTGTTTAAGTCAAGAGCTTACCTTAGCCTTATTGAATCACATGTCTTTGGGTCTTTACCTTCGAGCCAAAAATGTGGCTCTCGATGTGGGTGTGCTAGCTGGTCCATTGCGTCCTCGTTCCATTGTCACATTGGCATGCTCCATGGCTATGGGGGGGAAGGAAGAGCTCTCTATGCCTAGATGGAGGCAAGAAGAGAATGACCTTTGTGGTGGATTCCTCTCGTAAAAGGCGAATGAAGAAGTTAATGAGAGAGAGAAACCTACAAGTAAACCTATTAAAGCAGGCAAACCATCTAGCATGCAAGAATCTCACAAAAGGCAAATGAAGAAGACGCTTATGAGAGAGAGCAACCTATAAGCAAACCTATTCAAGAAAGCAAGCAAACCATCTAGCATGCAAGAATCCAATAGCATACAAGCAAGCAAGATTAGAGGAGAGAAGACTCACAAGTATTCTATTGCAAGAAGGGAATGAATGTGTATTGCTTATTGTCAAAATTAACTTATATCCAAGTGACTAGTGTTCAGATTAGGCCAGCAAACTTAAGAATGGTCTTATCACTATTACAAGTCTTAAATAAGTATGTACACGAAGTTCTTAAAACTTTCCCTATTTTGAAATTAAGCTCATGGTAAGGTTGCTTTATATGTTCTAGCATCATCTTACAAAAGATAGGTGTCTGGTCAAGCGGGTAAGATGGCAAAACGTCTTACGATGGGTTAGGCAAGTGAAACTGTGTTAACTTGTGAAGTGGTTAACATACCCCTCTTCCTAATATGACCACGTCCTAGCATCACCTAGGTCGACAGTGAAGCTAGTCTGTTGGGTTGGAGAGTTGTGGATGGCCCATGACATGCGTGAAGTTAGCGTGCAAGGTTAAGTGGATTGGATTCTTACATGCTAGATGGATACTTGTTTGAATTAGTTTGATTATAGGTTTTCCTCTTCCATTGGCTTCTTCTTCCTTCGCCTTTTATGAGCAATTTATTGTGAAGGGCTATCTCTTGATGCCTCCATCTAGGCATAGAGAGCTCTCTCTTTACCCCTTTGGCAAAGGAGCATTCCGGTCTGACAAACGGAGTGACGAGCTAGTGTATCCACACACGGAAGTTACAGTTTACGGCTCTAAGCCAAGGCACAATGACACATGCTTCAACAAGGCTAAGGTAAGATCTTGACTTGATCATATTTGGAGTCTTTTTCGAAAACTAGCCTAGGGATTAGTTCCATTTATCCTTCCATTCAAAGCTATTGGGATTACACCCAATGTTGCTTGGTGTTAATTAGGAGGTCACACTCTAAAAACATACAGTTTTGGAGTCATTGGATGTGTTTGTTTGTTACTTTTGATGTTTCTTTAAAGTTTATTTGCATTAGGACATTTTAGTTTCATCTATTAGAAGGATAAAGCCCTGGTTCGTTGGTGATTTACATGAAGTTGGAGCCTAAGAGGCTTAGATTTCATTGCTTTGAGCCAAGGAATAGCTTAGTAACTGTGATTAAGAGTGGAATCCACTCCAAAAACATGAGCATTGACCTCCATTAGGATGGACTAGAGTGGGAATTTTATTCATGCATTTCATTTAAAAAAAAGTATGCATTGTTTAATTGGTAGCTTAAGACCTGCAAATCTATTAAAAAAACACTTAATTACTTGCATAGAAACCATTTACTATGACAATTAATCACACCCCATGAAGTCCAAAAAATCTCAAAAACATTAAAAACCAAGCCAAAGCAGCTCTTGAGTTAGGGGCACAAAAGGATACGATTCTAGACATGTGAGCTTGCAGACGTAAGTTGGGAGGCTAGAGCTAGACACATGAGATGTGAGGCTGGACGAGCATGGACACATGAGCTTACAGACATGAGCCGGGAGATGCAAGTTTAGAGATAGGTATACCTAACATTGTATCCAAAAGGCTCGTATGGACATACCTATTGGATGTGAAAGTAGATGCTTCGCACATACTCACAGACAAAACACATGCACAAGCTTAGAGAGCAAAAGAGACAATATCGATACCTAGAATGTACTCAATTAGATAATGAGCGTATGGAGTACAACATACTAGTAGCCCTTAGAGGGCTAACGTGGTTGCTAATGCACCAAGGATGTGTCCTCACGGGGAAAAACCCCCTACCAACATAGGGTAAAAAGTGCCCGTGATCAGCTCTATTCACACTTGAACTTCCTGGAGACAGAATCCCCTAAAGTGAATGGCATGAACGGATATAGGGTGTAGCAAACTACTCTGGTAGAGGTAATAAGTTCATAGCTTGTTGTCGGAAAGCTTCAAACTTCTCCCTGGTAGTAAGGGGCTTGGTAAATCCATCTACCACATTAGCCTATGTCGGCACGTAGGTCAACGCTATCTCTCCAGCATGGAGCCATTCCTTGACATAGTGATAATGCACCTCAATGTGCCTTGCCTATGCATGGAATACTGGATTCCACTGCTCAACTGCTAATTCGCCTCTAACTGTCAATGTGTAAAGGGTAGTAGCAGACTGTTGTTCGATACCAAGATCAGCTAAAAGACGGCAGAGCCAAACACACTTCACAGTAGCTGTGAATGCTACCCTATATTCAGCTTCACAATTGGATGTGGCTGCTGTGTGCTTCTTGTTGAGCCATGAGATGCATGAGCCGCCAAGAAGGAAACAATATCCATTGGTTGAGACTCTTGCGTCAGAACATCCTGCCCAGTCACTATCAGTGTAGGCAGACAAGCATAAAGAAGACTCATTGCTGTAAAACAATGTATAGTGCTAAGTGCCTTGAAGATAGCGGGAGACATGCTTCACTGCTTACCAATGCCAAGTGCCGGGACAATGCATAAACCTGATCAATTGTGACATTGCATACTGAACATCTAGATGGGTATTGCACAGATATATAAGGCATCCGACAACTTGCTGATAGGTGGCTACATCAAAAGTCTCAGAAGAGTCCTCAATTGATAGTCAGAGACTGGGTTCCACGGGAGTAGAAACAGGTTTGCAATCTATCATTTGAAAGCGTTCCAAGAGCTGTTGAGTGTATCTTCGTTTGAGATAACACTATGCCCCCCTTAGTCGAAACAAACTAAAGACCCATGTCAAAAACGTCAAATGTATTCTGCAGGTCAACGATGAAAGCTACAATGAGCCCCTCATCAGGGCTTGTCATACGAGCAAATTGTCCACATAAATATTGAGGATAAGGAGATGATCCCTATCTTTGTGTACATAAATTGTTCTTTTAGTGGGGCTATTCTGAAACAGGTAAGAGAGACAATATGCATGTATCTTCTGATACCAAGCACAAGGAGCCTATTTAAGGCCATATAGTGCTTTGCACAATCTACATACTTTGATTCTCGGCACCTTGCTAAACAAAGCCAAGAGGTTGTGTGACATAATTCTCGTTCTGCAGATCACCATTCAAAAATGCAGTTTTGACATCTAACTGATGCACTTTCCATCCTTTATGTGCAGCTAATGAAACCAGAGTCCGAATGGTCGTCATACGTGATGTAGGTGTAAAAGTGTCATCATAGTCAATGTCTTCCCTCTGGGCATAGCCCTTGGCAACTAATCAAGCTTTATACCGATCAACATAGCCATCTGGTTTCCATTTCAGCTTAAACACTTGTTTGGTGCATATAGCACGCTTACCAGCACAGGCAGATCACATAACTCCCATGTATCATCTCGAGCAATGGAATCTTATTCTGAACGCATGGCTAAAACCCAATTGTCCCCCTCCAAGGCATCAAAGTGAGAAATCGGTTCCTCATTCAGTGCAGTAGGCGACAAGGGCTATCAAATGAGATGCATGTCTAGAGGTAGCTTGTGTCCTGCTTGTTGGCAAAGGTTCAAGTAGCTTGCTGTCATGTAAAGTAGCCCAGAGCGCCAGCATGGAATCCGCTGAGAACCACGAATAGTTGCATCCTCTTCAATTAATGCATCACCCAAGGCATCCGAATTGAAGGGTTTATTGATCCAGAGCAATAGGGATATTGTTGACGTGTTGAATCTGTTGATGGGTTGCGACAACGCTAGGTGGTTGAGGCAACACCAGTACTAAATAAAGGCAGCAATGTATCAAATACATTCGGAGCATGCCGACAGGAAAGCATGGGTTGAGATGCATATTCATCAAAGACAACATCTTTGGATACAATCGGCTTCTAACTAGAGGGAACATACAACCAATATCCTTTGCTCTCACTGCTATACCCCACAAAGATACGTTTCAAAGCCTTTGCTTCAAGATTATGCGTGTGTTGTGCTGGTATACACGCATATGAGTAATGAATGGAATTATTCCATTCCAAGCTTCATAAGCTATCATAGAATTCAGGCCTTTAATTGGACAACAATTTAGTACATAATTGGCACACATGACCGCTTTAAGCCAAAATCTAGAAGGCAAATCCTTGCTTTTGAGCATACACCTGGCTATTTCCATGAGTGTCCAATTTCAATGTTCAGCTACACCATTCTGTTGTGGTGTATAAGAAGTAGTACATTGATGAGAAATGCCATGGGATAGCATAAAGCAGTAAATTCATTTGACAGATATTCCCCCCCTTTGTCAGCACGTTATGTCAGCAGCTTATGATTGCAAGCATTTTCAACAAGAGAAAGAAACTGATGGAAGGATGAGAAGGCATCTGACTTGACTTTAAGACCATACACCCAACAGAAGTGTGTGTAGTAATCACTGAAAGTCATGAAGTACATATGTCCACCGAAAGAGGGAGCCCACATAGGACCATAGAGATCACTTTGAACTAGTTTTGTAATGGGCAAGTAGCACAGACAATGCCTTCTTTTGGAAAGGATTGACGATGCATCTTTCCGAGTATACATCCCTCGCACACATGCTTGTGGGGGAGCTACATCGGCGGAGGACCATAGCTTGACACTATAACTACAAAAGAGATGGAAAATTCAAGTGACCAAACCAAGCATGTCAAAGCTCAGTGTCACGCTGAATCTATGGCATGGAAATAATCAACACATGTGCATGAGGATCGGTACTCTTGTCATACATGTCAAGCCTGTAGAGGCCCTTGCGCAATGTACCAGACAAGAGAAGCGCATCATAATCAGTTCTATTTTATGAATGGAATAGCAATGATCAAAAAATTGAATCTTTAATCCAGATTTGGTAAGTGCTGAGACAAAAATGAGATTCTTGCGGATTTCGGGTACATACAAGGTGTTAGGAAGAGCATCAAAGACCGTATTAGGTATTATGGGAAAAATCTCGCATTATGGGAATTTTTCACATAGAGAAGAGAAAATTTCACAATTTAGATGAAATTGCGTCGGTGGACCAAATGAGTCCGGTGCTTTCCTTTTGCAGCATAAATAAAGTGTTGAAAGTTCTTACAAGAGCCTTGTATATGAGCATGTGCTATGTTTATAAAGTCATGTCCATGCGGGTTCTTATGCTATGAGTTACCCCCTTGGACTCAATAACAAAATTCTAGGACCCAAGTGGAGGCAACCCACACATGCTAAGTGGTTGAGGAGCCGAGGGCAAGTGGTTCGGGGCCTCACACACACACACACACACACACACACGTCAAAAGTGTATAAAACATCTATGGTGTCCATTTCAAAGTACACATATTTTTGTAACCATTAAAGCGATGCACATATACATATATGATGAGTTTCCATATAAATTTAATTATATATCACCTTGCAATATGCTCACTCTTATATGTGATGGTATTAGAAAGAAGAGCACTTTGAGGATGCAACCTTGTTAAGTAGACAAGACATATCTTTCTTGTACCTCAATTCTTCCACATGATGATACATGCAAAAGTTAAGTTATGTTAATAATCTTTGTATCCGTTATGCTTCATTTTGCTTTGTGTGAAAACTAATGTGTTAGTAGGCCTTCAAGGTATGCATGTTGGTTGTTCTTTTGACGGCCTTAAAAACCACCTCTAGGCATGTGGCTTCCATACTGAAAATAGTACTCTATCAATAAAGCATACTATCTAAGGTTGTTCTTTTGACGGCCTTAAAAACCACCTCTAGGCATGTGGCTTCCATACTAAAAATAGTACTCTATCAATAAAGCATACTATCTAAGTTCATCATTTGTGCAACCTACTTCCTTTACCCCATGATAGGAGACAGTTTGAGTATCTTACTCTACAGCTAGCTTATCCATTCAATTAAAGGTCCTAGGGGTTTGTTGTGTCAAAAGATAATGTCAAAGTCCCTAATGATCATTCGTGTTGTCACCCATGTGTGAGAATTAATCCTTATGGTTCTTTCTCTATTTTGAAGTTAAACTTGGGTTTTATCCCAATTTTGCATCACTAATGTTGTCCTAAGCTAGGGTCTACCCAAGATTAGCATCAACAAGTTGGTAGGAACTTAGAACTAGGAAACACTATAATAGGGATAGTGACCATGAAACACTATAATATGTCTATATAAACATATTCAATCTATATAGACATTAAAATTAACACCTTAGTCTATTGCTTCACACGAAGGCATTCCTCTGTGGACCTGCCTACTGACACATCTGAATGAATGCGGGTCTAGTCCTTGTGTGTGCCTAGATGAGGCATGTGTGGAGGATTCCAAATGATTGATGTAGCATGTTATTACCAGACGACTCCTCATCTTGTAGTGAAGCATGTTGCCAGATGACTTCTCATCCTATAGTGCAGCATGTTGTTGCAAGATGACTCCTCGTCCTATAGTGACTTTGGATATCGCAACCTGAGAGTTAGTTTTTCCCAAGGTCCATTGCACTCAAATGAGATGTTAATCCATGATTTTGTGGTCAGATGAGTTTTCCAAGTGATCGGGAGCATGTACCCTAAGAGCTAGTGTTAGCCGAGTGTTCCCTGACTGCGTGGACAAATCCATACCAAAGACTGGGTATAGAGCCCCACGTATGATTCTTCCAAGTGACTAGGAGCATGAACCCTAAGAGCTAGTGTTGGCCCAGTGTTGACCACATGGATAAATCCATACCAAAGACTTTGTATAGTGCCCCACAACTATTACAACTATGGGTATAGAGCCCCTAGTCATAATAGAATTATGATGATTATCTTAATTATGGGTATAAAGCCCCAAGCCTTGAGGATTACAGTGACTATCTTGATTATGGGTGTAGAGCCCATGGTCATGATGATCTTTGTGATGGATATTTATGATGTTTTATGATGAAATATTGTGTTTTAGTTTTGAATCATATATGAGTGTGATACTTGATTTAAGAAATTATTGTTTTTAAAAGTGACTATGCTTGTATTCAAAAAGTTTGTGTACTTTAACATCCTAGTACCGGCAAAGGGATCTTGGGGATCTCCTCCCTCTTTATACCTGGGAACAAACCAACAACCCTAATTACCAATTTCATCTATTATATGGTCGAATGGTGGCTGACCCATGGGCTGAATGCGGTTAGGCACAATCAACAAATTTGGGCAGTAGTCGAGTGAAGTGAGGAGAACTGGGAATAGAGGAGAAAGAAAAAAGGTAATGAAGAAGTTTAGACTTGGAGGTATTATCTATAGTTTTCAAGTTGAGAGATTTCTTAGTTAAGCCTTGGGGATAAAGAGAATGTAGGGAAGAGGGAGAGTTTGAGTTTCTTGTTCAAGCAAACACACACACACAAGAGAGAGAAACACATAAGAGAGAGATGGATGGCTAAATTTTCTTCTATCTTCTTCTCTTCTCTATAACCATAAGCTAAAGAGATAAGCGTAAATACTAAAAGGGAAATTACTCTCCCACTATAACATATAATGGTCAATCCATAGTGTGAACCAACTATATGAGCTGATGCTATAAGGGAAAGTACTCTCCTACTATAACATACAATAGTCGATCCATAGTGTGAACCCGACTATATGAGCTAGTGCTATAACTATGCCATAACTCTAGTATTCCAAAGTGGCTGACACATAGCCTGTTATCCATTGGCGACATATAAACCATAATCTCACTAACCATGCTAGCGGCATAAGTGCGGAAGCTATCACCCAGGTGGATCATCAATATTTGCGCACTAGTTGAGCGTGATATCTCAACACTCCCTCTGAGCTCAACTCCACACATTGCACTCCAAGTAAGCTCCTTAACTTGTGGAGCTTCTCCATGCCAATGCCTTCGTGAAGATATCAGCAACTTGATCCTTTATGCTAATATATACCAGATTTACATCACTTGCTAGAACCTTCTCCCTTACAAAGTGATAATTTACCTCAGTGTGCTTCATTCTAGCATGATATATTGGATTACTAATTAACTATATGCTACTCATGTTGTCACAATTAATGACAATAGCCCTATCCATGGGATTACCCATATCACCAAAGTAGCTTTTGAAACCAATCTACCTCACAAGCCACCATAACAATGCCCTTGTACTTTACCTCTGTACTCATCAACAAGGTAACTATCAGTTATTTATTGCTGCTTTAACTCACATGAGCACTTCAAAAAGAAAACATAAAGCCACTACTTGTATATCTCTTGTTGACACTACTAGTCTAATTAGCATCTGCATACCCACGCAAATGTATCTCTATGCCAGCCTCATAGAAAAGTCCATAATCAACTGTGGACTTTATGTACCTAAGAATCCATCTAGCCACATCTAAGTGTGGCTTCCAGGGAGAGCCTACATAAATTAACTCACAAGTCCAACATCATAGCCTAGTAATGGTCATATAGACTAAGCTACCCACTATGCATTTATACATAGTGGGGTCCTCCAAAAGCTCACTTGTATCTACAAAAAGCTTTGTGTTTTGCTCCAATGGTACTAAAATAGGCTTACAAACTACTTAGACAATATGTCTAAGCCATGCTACCTCTATAACAACAAAATGCCATGAGGTGATCTTACCACCTCTATACCCAAGAAATATTGCATCTCACCTAAATCCTTCATCTCAAACTTCTGCTTCAAAAGTCTCCTGACATCATGTATGTCAGCATCACTATCTCTAGTGATAATTAAGTCATTCACATAAATGACTAATAGCACGATCCCTCTATCCATCTTTTTCACATAAAGTGAGAAATTTGCATTGGATGTCTGAAATCTAATGGTGATAAGATACTCCCCAATCTTGTTTGCCCATGCTCTGGGTGTGCCTACTCTTCAAGCTATACAAGTCTTTGCAGAACCTACACAAAAAACTGGGTGTGTATCACTCTCATAACCTGGTGGTTGCATCCTGTATACTTCTTCTTGAAAATCACCAGGCAATAAGGTATTCTTTACATCCATCTAATGTAAAGACCAACCCTTCACACTGCAGCCATAGCAATGACAGTTCTCATAACCTGGTGGTTGCATCCTGTATACTTCTTCTTGAAAATCACCAGGCAATAAGGTATTCTTTACATCCATCTAATGTAAAGACCAACCCTTCACACTGCAGCCATAGCAATGACAGTTCTCATAGTTACCATTTTTGCAACCGGGCTAAATGTCTCCTCATAGTTAGTGCCATAGGTTTGTGCATAACCCTTGGTAACCAATATTATCTTATACATGCTCTGCTCCATCTGAGTTATACTTGACCTTATACACCCACTTACATCCAATTGCCTTCTTTTCCTTAGGGAAAGGCACTAACTCGTATGTTGTATTTGCATCTAATGATGCCATCTCCTTAGTCAATCATCTTTCCATTTTTTATTTCCAAGTGCCTACTCAAAACAAATGGGCTCCAATTCTTGTACTGCTTTAACCATGTAAGCATAATGAATGGGCTATACATCCATCATATCTCAACCTATCACATAGCATGGAATCTAACCCTCATAGACCTGCGTACACCTAGATCACTGCTTGGTGTCCTTAAAACAGTCATAGGCGTAACCATTAATGGAATGCCAAACTCCTCATTAATAAGACTGTACTTAGAGCCACTACAATCACCATCC